>NW_027275267.1:0-63438 GCF_030028105.1 Mobula birostris
ATCGCTGTGTTTTCGCGCACATCCCATAGATTCACCTTTATCACTGTGTTATTGCTCACCTCTCATAGCTTCCCCTGTAAAGCCGTGTTTTGCTCACCTCTCATAGCTTCCCCTATATCGCCGTGTTTTCATGCACCTCTCGTGTCTTCACCGAGATCGCTATGTTTTCGCTCCTCTCATTACTTCCCCATATCGCTGTGCTTTCTCGCACATCTGATATATTCTCCCGTATCGCCGTGTTTTCGCGCGCCTCTCATAATTTCCCCTATCTCGCCGTGTTCTTGCACATCTCTCATATCTTCCCCTATATCACTGTGTTTTCACGCACGTCCCATAGCGTCCCCTATATCGCTGTGCTTTCGCGCACCTCTCATACCTTCCCCTATATTGCCCTGTTTTCGCGCAACTCCTATACCTTCCCGTATATCGCTGTGTTTTCGTGTACCTCTCATACCTCCCACAATATCATTGTGTTTTCACGCACCTCTCATAACTTATCCTATATTGCTGTATATTTGCGCACCTCTCATAACTTCCCCTATATCGCCGTGTTTTTATGCACATCTCATAATGTCCCCTATATCGCTGTGTATTCGTGCACCTCCCATTCCTACCCCCAATATCGCTGTGTTTTCGTGCTCCTCTCATACCTTCCCTAATATCGCTGCGTTTTCCTGCACATCTCATCACGTCCCCTATATCGCTGTGTATTCACGCACTTCCCATAGCATCCCCTATATCGCTGTGCCTTGTGCACCTCTCATACCTTCCCCTATATCGCAGTCTTTTCGCGCACATCCCATAGATTCACCTTTATCGCTGTATTATTGTTCACCTCTCATAGCTTGCCCTGTATTGCCGTGTTTTTGCTCACCTCTCATTGCTTCCCCTATATCGCCGTGTTTTCGCGTACCTCTCCTGTCTTCCCCTATAACACTGTGTTTTCGCGCACCTTCCATAGCATCCCCTATATTGCAGTGCCTTCGCATCCCTCCACTACCTTCATCTATATCACCCTGTTTGCGAGCACCTTACATACCTTCCCCTATATCGCTGTGTTTTTGTGCACCTCTCATACCTCCGCCTATATCGCTGTGCCTTGCGCACCTCTCATACCTTCCCCTATATCACCCTGTTTTCATGCACCTCCCATAGCATCCCCTATATCGCTGTGCCTTGCGCACCTCTCACACCTTCCCCTATATCGCTGTCTTTTTGCGCACATCCCATAGATTCACCTTTATCGCTGTGTTATTGCTCACCTCTCATAGCATCCCCTGTATCACCGTGTTTTTGCTCACCTCTCATAGATTCCCCTATATCGCCCTGTTTTCGTGCACCTCCCATACCTTCCCCGATATCGCTGTGTTTTCGTGCTCCTCTCATACCTTCCCCTATATCGCTGTGTTTTCTCGCACCTCCGATACATTCTCCTGTATTGCCATGTTTTCGCGCACTTCTTACAATTTCCCCTATATCGCAGTGTTCACGCACACCTCTCATACCTTCCCCTATATCACTGTTTTTTTGCGCATGTCCCATAGCTTCCCCTATATCGCTGTGTTTTCGCGCACCTCTCATAACTTCCACAATATCACCCTGTTATCACGCACATCGCCTAGCTTCCACTATATTGCCCTGTTTTCGCGCACCTCTCATGTCTTCCCCTATATCAGTGTGTTTTCGCACACCTCCCATAGCATACCCTATATTGCTGTGCCTTCGCACACCTCTCATACCTTCCTCTATATCGCCTTGTTCTCGACCAC
This sequence comes from Mobula birostris, assembly GCF_030028105.1. Taxonomy (NCBI): domain Eukaryota; kingdom Metazoa; phylum Chordata; class Chondrichthyes; order Myliobatiformes; family Myliobatidae; genus Mobula; species Mobula birostris. The sequence goes on from NW_027275267.1 coordinate 1,770, forward strand.
CTCCCATACCTTCCCCTTATCGCTGTGTTTTCGTGTACCTCTCATACCTCCCCCTATATCGCTGTATTTTCACGCACCTCTCATAGCATCCCCTATATCGCTGTGTATTCGCGCACCTCCCATAGCATTCCCTCTATCGCTGTGCCTTCGCGCACCTCACATACCTTCCCCTATATCGCCCTGTTTTCGCGCACCTCCGATTCCTTCCCCTATATCGCTGTGCTTTCGTGCACCTTTCATACCTTCCCCTATATCGCTGTGTTTTCACACACCTCTCATAACTTCTCCCATATCGCTGTGTTTTTGTGCACCTCTCATACCTTCCCTGATATCGCTGAGTTTTCATGCACATCTCATCACATCCCCTATATCGCTGTATATTCACACACCTCCCATCGCATCCCCTATATCGCTGTGCCTTGCGCACCTCTCATAGCTTCCCCTATATTGCTGTCTTTTCGCGCACATCTCCATAGATTCAGCTTTATCGCTGTGTTTTTGCTCTCCTCTCATAGCTTCCCCTGCATCGCCGTGTTTTTGCTCACCTGTCATGTCTTCACCTAGATCACTATGTTTTCGCTCCTCTCAATACTTCCCCTATATCGCTGTGTTTTCGCGCACCTCTCATGTCTGCCACTACATCGCTGAGTTTTCTGGCACCTCTGATGCATTCCCATGTAACGCCAAGTTTTCGCGCACCTCTCATACTTTCCCCTATATCGCCGTGTTTACGCGCACCTCTCATACCTCCCCGTATATCGCCATGTTTTTATGCACATCTCATACGGTCTCCTATATCGCTGTGCTTTCGCGCACCTCCCATAGCATCCCCTATATCGCTGTGCCTTCGTGCACCTCTCATACCTTCCCCTATATTGACGTTTTCGCGCAACTCCTATAACTTCCCTTATATCACTGTGTTTTCGTGCACCTCTCATACCTTCCACTATATCGCTGTGTTTTCATGCACATCTCATAATGTCCACTATTTCATGTGTATTCGCGCACTTCCCATAACATCCCCTATTTCTCAGTGCCTTCGCGCACCTCTCATACTTCCCCTATATCGCCGTGTTTTCATGCACATCTCATAACGTCCCCAATATCGCTGGGTTTTTACGCACCTCTGATAACTTCCCCTATATCGCCCTGCTTTCGAGCACCTCCCATACCTTCCCCTATATCGCTGTGTTTTCGTTTACCTCTCATACCTCCCCCTATATCGCTGTGTTTTCACGCACCTCTCATAACTTCCCCTATACTGCCGTTTTTTTATGCACATCTCATAATGTCCCCTATTTCGCTGTGTATTCGTGCACCTCCCATATCATCCCCTATATCGCTTTGCCTTCGTGCACCTCCCATACCTTCCCCTATATCGCCCTGTTTTCGCCCACCTCCAATACCTTCCCTTATATCGCTGTGTTTTCATGCACCTCTCATACCTCCCCCTATATCGTTGTGTTTTCACACACCTCTCATAACTTCTCCTATATTGCTGTAGTTTTGCGCACCTCTCATAACTTCCCCTATATCGCCGTGTTTTTATGCACATCTCATAACGTTCCCTATATCGCTGTGTATTCACGCACCTCCCATAGCATCCCCTATATCGCTGTGTCTTGCGCACCTCTCATAGCTTCCCCTATATCGCTGTGTTTTCGCGCACTTCTCAGGTCTTCACCTAGATCACTATGTTTTCGTTCCTCTCAATGCTTCCCCTATATCGCTGTTTTCTCGCAGATCTGATACATTCTCCGTACAGCCGTGTTTTCACACACCTCTCTTAATTTCCCCTATATCGCCGTGTTCTCGCAGACCTCTCATACCTTTCCCTATATCACTGTGTTTTCGCACACGTCCCATTGCGTCCCCTGTATCGCTGTGTTTTCGCGCACCTCTCATACCTTCCCCTATATCGCCCTATTTTCATGCACATCCCATAGCTTCCACTATATTGCCCTGTTTTCGCGCACCTCTCATGTATTCCACTACATCACTGTGTTTTCTGGCACCTCTGATGCATTCCCCTGTAACGCCAAGTTTTCGCGCACATCTCATACTTTCCCCTATATCGCCGTGATTACGCGCAACTCTCATACCTCCCCCTATATCGCCATGTTTTTATGCACATTTCATACCGTCTCCTATATCGCTGTGTTTTCGCGCACCTCCCATAGCATCCCCTATATTGCTGTGCCTTCATGCACCTCTCATACCTTCCCCTAAATTGCCCTGTTTTCGCGCACCTCCTATACCTTCCCTTATATCGTTGCGTTTTCGTGCACCTCTCATACCTTCCCATATAACGCTGTGTTTTCATGCACATCTCATAACGTCTCCTATTTCGCTGTGTATTCGTGCAATTCCCATAACATCCCCTATATCGCTGTGCCTTCGCGCACCTCTCATACCTTCCCCTATAATGCCGTGTTTTCATGCACATCTCATAACGTCCCCTATATCGCTGGGTTTTCACGCACCTCTCATAACTTCCCCTATATCACACTGCTTTCGAGCACCTCCCATACCTTCCCCTATATCGCTGTGTTTTCGTGTACCTCTCATACCTCCCCCTATATTGCTGCGTTTTCGTGCACCTCTAATAACTTCTCCTATATTGCTGTATTATTGCGCACCTCTCATAACTTCCCCTATATCGCCGTGTTTTCATGCACCTCTCATACCTTCCCTATATCGCTGTGTTTTCACACACCTCTCATAACTTCCCCTACATCGCTGTGTTTTTGTGCACCTCTCATAACTTCCCTAATATCGCTGCGTTTTCATGCACATCTCATCACGTCCCCTATATCGCTGTGTATTCACACACCTCTCATACCTCCCCCTATATCGCTGTGCCTTGCGCACCTCTCATACCTTCCCCATATCGCTGTCTTTTCGCGCACATCCCATAGATTCACCTTTATCGCTGTGTTATTGCTCACCTCTCATAGATTCCCCTGTATCGCCGTGTTTTTGCTCACCCCTCATAGCTTCCCCCATATGTCCGTGTCTTTGCGCACCTCTCATGTCTTCACCTAGATCGCTATGTTTTCACTCCTCTAAATACTTACCCTATATCGCTGTGTTTTCTCGCACATCTGATACATTCTCCCATATCACCGTGTTTTCGCACACCTCTCATAATTTCCCCTATATCACCGTGTTCTCGCACACTTCTCATACCTTCCCCTATATCACTGTGTTTTCGCGAACGTCCCATTGCGTCCCCTATATTGTCCTGTTTTCGCGCACCTCTCATTAATTCCCCTATATCACCCTGCTTTCAAGCACCTCCCATACCTTCCCCTATATCGCTGTGTTTTCGTGTACCTCTCATACCTCCCCCTATATTGCTGTGTTTTCACGCACCTCTAATAACTTCTCCTATATTGCTGTATTATTGCGCACCTCTCATAACTTCCCCTGTATCGCCGTGTTTTCGTGCACCTCTCATACCTTCCCCTATATCACCCTGTTTTTGTACATCTCCCATTCCAGCCTCTATATCGCTGTGTTTTCATGCACCTTTCATACCTTCCCCTATATCACTGTGTTTTCACACACCTCTCAGAACTTCTCCTATATCGCTGTGTTTTTGTGCACCTCTCATACCTTCCCTAATATCGCTGCGTTTTCATGCACATCTCATCACATCCCCTATATCGCTGTGTATTCACGCACCTCCCATAGCATCCCCTATATCGCTGTGCCTTGCGCACCTCTCATACCTTCCCCTATATCGCTGTCTTTTTGCGCACCTCTCCTGTCTTCCCCTATATTACTGTGTTTTCGCGCACCTTCCATAGCATCCCCTATATTGCTGTGCCTTCGCATACCTCCATTAATTTCATCTATATCACCCTGTTTTCGAGCACCTTACATACCTTCCCCTACATCGCTGTGTTTTTGTGCACCTCTCATACTTCCCCCTATATCGCTGTGCCTTGCGCACCTCTCATACCTTCCCCTATATCACCCTGTTTTCGCGCACCTCCCATTCCTTCACCTATATCGCTGTTTTCGTGCACCTCTCATACCTTCCCCTATATCGCTGTGTTTTCACACACCTCTCATAACTTCTCCTATATCACTGTGTTTTTTTTGCAACTCTCATACCTTCCCAAATATCGCTGCATTTTCATGCACATCTCATCACGTCCCCTATATCGCTGTGTATTCACGCACCTCCCATAGCATCCCCTATATCGCTGTGCCTTGTGCACATCCCATAGATTCACATTTATCGCTGTGTTATTGCTCACCTCTCATACCTTTCTCTATATCGCCTTGTTTTCGAGCACCTCCCATACCTTCCCCTTATCGCTGTGTTTTCGTGTACCTCTCATACCTCCCCCTATATCGCTGTGTTTTCACACACCTCTCATAGCGTCCCCTATATCGCTGTGTATTCGCGCACCTCCCATAGCATCCCCTATATCGCTGTGCCTTCGCGCACCTCACATACCTTCCCCTATATCGCTGTCTTTTTGCGCACATCCCATAGATTCACCTTTATCGCTGTGTTATTGCTCACCTCTCATAGCATCCCCTGTATCACCGTGTTTTTGCTCACCTCTCATAGATTCCCCTATATCGCCCTGTTTTCGTGCACCTCCCATACCTTCCCCGATATCGCTGTGTTTTCGTGCTCCTCTCATACCTTCCCCTATATCGCTGTGTTTTCTCGCACCTCCGATACATTCTCCTGTATTGCCATGTTTTCGCGCACTTCTTACAATTTCCCCTATATCGCAGTGTTCACGCACACCTCTCATACCTTCCCCTATATCACTGTTTTTTTGCGCATGTCCCATAGCTTCCCCTATATCGCTGTGTTTTCGCGCACCTCTCATAACTTCCACAATATCACCCTGTTATCACGCACATCGCCTAGCTTCCACTATATTGCCCTGTTTTCGCGCACCTCTCATGTCTTCCCCTATATCAGTGTGTTTTCGCACACCTCCCATAGCATACCCTATATTGCTGTGCCTTCGCACACCTCTCATACCTTCCTCTATATCGCCTTGTTCTCGACCACCTCCCATACCTTCCCCTTATCGCTGTGTTTTCGTGTACCTCTCATACCTCCCCCTATATCGCTGTATTTTCACGCACCTCTCATAGCATCCCCTATATCGCTGTGTATTCGCGCACCTCCCATAGCATCCCCTCTATCGCTGTGCCTTCGCGCACCTCACATACCTTCCCCTATATCGCCCTGTTTTCGCGCACCTCCGATTCCTTCCCCTATATCGCTGTGCTTTCGTGCACCTTTCATACCTTCCCCTATATCGCTGTGTTTTCACACACCTCTCATAACTTCTCCCATATCGCTGTGTTTTTGTGCACCTCTCATACCTTCCCTGATATCGCTGAGTTTTCATGCACATCTCATCACATCCCCTAATATCGCTGTATATTCACACACCTCCCATCGCATCCCCTATATCGCTGTGCCTTGCGCACCTCTCATAGCTTCCCCTATATTGCTGTCTTTTCGCGCACATCTCCATAGATTCAGCTTTATCGCTGTGTTTTTGCTCTCCTCTCATAGCTTCCCCTGCATCGCCGTGTTTTTGCTCACCTGTCATGTCTTCACCTAGATCACTATGTTTTCGCTCCTCTCAATACTTCCCCTATATCGCTGTGTTTTCGCGCACCTCTCATGTCTGCCACTACATCGCTGAGTTTTCTGGCACCTCTGATGCATTCCCATGTAACGCCAAGTTTTCGCGCACCTCTCATACTTTCCCCTATATCGCCGTGTTTACGCGCACCTCTCATACCTCCCCGTATATCGCCATGTTTTTATGCACATCTCATACCGTCTCCTATATCGCTGTGCTTTCGCGCACCTCCCATAGCATCCCCTATATCGCTGTGCCTTCGTGCACCTCTCATACCTTCCCCTATATTGACGTTTTCGCGCAACTCCTATAACTTCCCTTATATCACTGTGTTTTCGTGCACCTCTCATACCTTCCACTATATCGCTGTGTTTTCATGCACATCTCATAATGTCCACTATTTCATGTGTATTCGCGCACTTCCCATAACATCCCCTATTTCTCAGTGCCTTCGCGCACCTCTCATACCTTCCCCTATATCGCCGTGTTTTCATGCACATCTCATAACGTCCCCAATATCGCTGGGTTTTTACGCACCTCTGATAACTTCCCCTATATCGCCCTGCTTTCGAGCACCTCCCATACCTTCCCCTATATCGCTGTGTTTTCGTTTACCTCTCATACCTCCCCCTATATCGCTGTGTTTTCACGCACCTCTCATAACTTCCCCTATACTGCCGTTTTTTTATGCACATCTCATAATGTCCCCTATTTCGCTGTGTATTCGTGCACCTCCCATATCATCCCCTATATCGCTTTGCCTTCGTGCACCTCCCATACCTTCCCCTATATCGCCCTGTTTTCGCCCACCTCCAATACCTTCCCTTATATCGCTGTGTTTTCATGCACCTCTCATACCTCCCCCTATATCGTTGTGTTTTCACGCACCTCTCATAACTTCTCCTATATTGCTGTAGTTTTGCGCACCTCTCATAACTTCCCCATATCGCCGTGTTTTTATGCACATCTCATAACGTTCCCTATATCGCTGTGTATTCACGCACCTCCCATAGCATCCCCTATATCGCTGTGTCTTGCGCACCTCTCATAGCTTCCCCTATATCGCTGTGTTTTCGCGCACTTCTCAGGTCTTCACCTAGATCACTATGTTTTCGTTCCTCTCAATGCTTCCCCTATATCGCTGTTTTCTCGCAGATCTGATACATTCTCCCGTACAGCCGTGTTTTCACACACCTCTCTTAATTTCCCCTATATCGCCGTGTTCTCGCAGACCTCTCATACCTTTCCCTATATCACTGTGTTTTCGCACACGTCCCATTGCGTCCCCTGTATCGCTGTGTTTTCGCGCACCTCTCATACCTTCCCCTATATCGCCCTATTTTCATGCACATCCCATAGCTTCCACTATATTGCCCTGTTTTCGCGCACCTCTCATGTATTCCACTACATCACTGTGTTTTCTGGCACCTCTGATGCATTCCCCTGTAACGCCAAGTTTTCGCGCACATCTCATACTTTCCCCTATATCGCCGTGATTACGCGCAACTCTCATACCTCCCCCTATATCGCCATGTTTTTATGCACATTTCATACCGTCTCCTATATCGCTGTGTTTTCGCGCACCTCCCATAGCATCCCCTATATTGCTGTGCCTTCATGCACCTCTCATACCTTCCCCTAAATTGCCCTGTTTTCGCGCACCTCCTATACCTTCCCTTATATCGTTGCGTTTTCGTGCACCTCTCATACCTTCCCATATAACGCTGTGTTTTCATGCACATCTCATAACGTCTCCTATTTCGCTGTGTATTCGTGCAATTCCCATAACATCCCCTATATCGCTGTGCCTTCGCGCACCTCTCATACCTTCCCCTATAATGCCGTGTTTTCATGCACATCTCATAACGTCCCCTATATCGCTGGGTTTTCACGCACCTCTCATAACTTCCCCTATATCACACTGCTTTCGAGCACCTCCCATACCTTCCCCTATATCGCTGTGTTTTCGTGTACCTCTCATACCTCCCCCTATATTGCTGCGTTTTCGTGCACCTCTAATAACTTCTCCTATATTGCTGTATTATTGCGCACCTCTCATAACTTCCCCTATATCGCCGTGTTTTCATGCACCTCTCATACCTTCCCTATATCGCTGTGTTTTCACACACCTCTCATAACTTCCCCTACATCGCTGTGTTTTTGTGCACCTCTCATAACTTCCCTAATATCGCTGCGTTTTCATGCACATCTCATCACGTCCCCTATATCGCTGTGTATTCACACACCTCTCATACCTCCCCCTATATCGCTGTGCCTTGCGCACCTCTCATACCTTCCCCATATCGCTGTCTTTTCGCGCACATCCCATAGATTCACCTTTATCGCTGTGTTATTGCTCACCTCTCATAGATTCCCCTGTATCGCCGTGTTTTTGCTCACCCCTCATAGCTTCCCCCATATGTCCGTGTCTTTGCGCACCTCTCATGTCTTCACCTAGATCGCTATGTTTTCACTCCTCTAAATACTTACCCTATATCGCTGTGTTTTCTCGCACATCTGATACATTCTCCCATATCACCGTGTTTTCGCACACCTCTCATAATTTCCCCTATATCACCGTGTTCTCGCACACTTCTCATACCTTCCCCTATATCACTGTGTTTTCGCGAACGTCCCATTGCGTCCCCTATATCGTCCTGTTTTCACGCACCTCTCATTAATTCCCCTATATCACCCTGCTTTCAAGCACCTCCCATACCTTCCCCTATATCGCTGTGTTTTCGTGTACCTCTCATACCTCCCCCTATATTGCTGTGTTTTCACGCACCTCTAATAACTTCTCCTATATTGCTGTATTATTGCGCACCTCTCATAACTTCCCCTGTATCGCCGTGTTTTCGTGCACCTCTCATACCTTCCCCTATATCACCCTGTTTTTGTACATCTCCCATTCCAGCCTCTATATCGCTGTGTTTTCATGCACCTTTCATACCTTCCCCTATATCACTGTGTTTTCACACACCTCTCAGAACTTCTCCTATATCGCTGTGTTTTTGTGCACCTCTCATACCTTCCCTAATATCGCTGCGTTTTCATGCACATCTCATCACATCCCCTATATCGCTGTGTATTCACGCACCTCCCATAGCATCCCCTATATCGCTGTGCCTTGCGCACCTCTCATACCTTCCCCTATATCGCTGTCTTTTTGCGCACCTCTCCTGTCTTCCCCTATATTACTGTGTTTTCGCGCACCTTCCATAGCATCCCCTATATTGCTGTGCCTTCGCATACCTCCATTAATTTCATCTATATCACCCTGTTTTCGAGCACCTTACATACCTTCCCCTACATCGCTGTGTTTTTGTGCACCTCTCATACTTCCCCCTATATCGCTGTGCCTTGCGCACCTCTCATACCTTCCCCTATATCACCCTGTTTTCGCGCACCTCCCATTCCTTCACCTATATCGCTGTTTTCGTGCACCTCTCATACCTTCCCCTATATCGCTGTGTTTTCACACACCTCTCATAACTTCTCCTATATCACTGTGTTTTTTTTGCAACTCTCATACCTTCCCAAATATCGCTGCATTTTCATGCACATCTCATCACGTCCCCTATATCGCTGTGTATTCACGCACCTCCCATAGCATCCCCTATATCGCTGTGCCTTGTGCACATCCCATAGATTCACATTTATCGCTGTGTTATTGCTCACCTCTCATACCTTTCTCTATATCGCCTTGTTTTCGAGCACCTCCCATACCTTCCCCTTATCGCTGTGTTTTCGTGTACCTCTCATACCTCCCCCTATATCGCTGTGTTTTCACACACCTCTCATAGCGTCCCCTATATCGCTGTGTATTCGCGCACCTCCCATAGCATCCCCTATATCGCTGTGCCTTCGCGCACCTCACATACCTTCCCCTATATCGCCCTGTTTTCGCGCACCTCCGATTCCTTCCCCTATATCGCTGTGTTTTCGTGCACCTTTCATACCTTTCTCTTTATTGCTGTGTTTTCACACACCTCTCATAACTTCTCCAATATCACTGGGTTTTTATGCACCTCTCATACCTTCCCTTATATAGCCGTTTTCGCGCACCTCCTATAACTTCCCTTATATCACTGCGTTTTCGTGCACCTCTCATACCTTCCATAATATCGCTGTGTTTTCATGCACATCTCATAACGTCCCCTATTTCGCTGTGTATTCGTGCACCTCCCATAACATCCCCTATATCGCTGTGCCTTCGTGCACCTCCCATACCTTCCCCTATATCGCCCTGTTTTCGCCCACCTCCTGTACCTTCCCTTATATCGCTGTGCCTTCGTGCACCTCTCATAGCTTCCCCTATATTGCTGTCTTTTCGCGCACATCCCATAGATTCACCTTTATCACTGCGTTATTGCTCACCTCTCATAGCTTCCCTGTATCGCCCTGTTTTTGCTCACCTCTCATAGCTTCCCCTATATCGCCGTGTTTTCGCGCCCTTCTCATGTCTTCACCTAGATCGCAATGTTTTCGTTCCTCTCAATACCTCCCCTATATCGCTGTTTTCTAGCACATCTGATACATTCTCCCGTATCGCCGTGTTTTCGCACACCTCTCATAATTTCCCATATATCGCCGTGTTCTCGCACACCTCTCATACCTTCCCCTATATCGCCCAATTTTCATGCACGTCCCATAGCTTCCACTATATTGCCCTGTTTTCGCGCACCTCTCATGTATTCCACTACATCACTGTGCTTTCTGGCACCTCTGATGCATTCCCCTGTAACGCCAAGTTTTCGCGCACCTCTCATACTTTCCATTATATCGCCGTGTTTACGCGCACCTCTCATACCTCACCCTATATGGCCATGTTTTTATGCACATCTCATACCGTCTCCTATATCGCTGTGTTTTCGCACACCTCCCATAGCATCCCCCATATTGCTGTGCCTTCGTGCACCTCTCATGCCTTCCCCTTTATCGCCCTGTTTTCGCGCACCTCTCATGTATTCCACTACATCGCTGTGTTTTCTGGCACCTCTGATGCATTCCCTTGTAATGCCAAGTTTTCGCGCACCTCGCATACTTTCCCCTATATCGCCGTGTTTACGCGCACCTCTCATACCTCCCCCTATATCGCCACGTTTTTATGCACATCTCATCCCGTCTCCTATATCGCTGTGCCTTTGCGCACCTACCACAGCATCCCCTATATCGAATGTGCCTTTTTGCACCTCTCATACCTTCCCCTATAGCGCCCTGTATTCGCGCACCTCCTATACCTTCCCTTATAAAGCTGCATTTTCGTGCACCTCTCATACCTTCCCCTATATCGCCGTGTTTTCACGCACATCTCATAACGTCCCCTATATCGCTGGGTTTTCACGGACCTCTCATAACTTCCCCTATATCACCCTGCTTTCGAGCACCTCGCATACCTTCCCCTATATCGCTTTTTTTTCGTGTACCTCTCATACCTCCCCCTATATCGCTGTGTTTTCACGCACCTCTATTAACTTCTGCTATATTGCTGTATTATTGCGCACCTCTCATAACTTCCCCAATATCGCCGTGTTTTTATGCTCATCTCATAATGTCCCCTGTATCGCTGTGTATTAGTGCACCTCCCATACCTTCCCTTATATCGCTGTGTTTTCGCACACCTCTCATAACTTTTCCTATATCGCTGTGTTTTTTTGCACCTCTCATACCTTCCCTAATATCGCTGCGTTTTCATGGACATCTCATCACGTTCCCTATATCGCTGTGTATTCACGCACCTCCCATAGCATCCTCTATATCGCTGTGCCTTGCGCACCTCTCATAGCTTCCCCTATATCGCTGTCTTTTCGCACTCATCCCATAGATTCACCTTTATCACTGTTTTATTGCTCACCTCTCATAGCTTCCCCTGTATAGCCGTGTTTTTGCTCACCTCTCATGTCTTCACCTAGATCGCTATGTTTTCGCTCCTCTCATTACTTCCCCTATATCACTGTGTTTTCTTGCACATCTGATACCTCCCCCTATATCGCCGTGTTTTTATACACATCTCATACCGTCCCCTATATTACTGTGTTTTCACGCACCTCCCATAGCATCCCCTATATCGCTGTGCCTTCCTGCACCTCTCATACCTTCCCCTATATCGCTCTGTTTTTGCGCACCTCCTATACCTTCCCTTGCATCGCTGCGTTTTCGTGCACCTCTCATACCTTCACCTATATCGCTGTGTTTACATGCACATCTCATAACGTCCCCTATTTCACTGTGTATTCGTGCACCTCCCATAACATTCCCTATATCGCTGTGCCTTCGCGCATCTCTCATACCTTCCCCTATATCGCCGTATTTTCATGCACATCTCATAATCTCCCCTATATCGCTGGGTTTCCACGCATCTCTCATAACTTCCCCTATATCGTCCTGTTTTCGCGCTCCTCTCATATCTTCCCCTATATCACTGTGTTTTCACGCACCTCTCATAACTTTCCCTATATCGCTGTGTTTTTGAACACCTCTCATTGTTTCCCGTCTATCGCCGTTTATTCATGCACATCTCATACCGTCCCCTATATCGCTGTGTTTTTGTGCACCTCTCATACCTTCCCTAATATCACTGCGTTTTTGTGCACATCTCATCACGTTCCCTATATCGCTGTGTATTCACGCACCTCCCATAGCATCCCCTATATCGCTGTGCCTTGCGCACCTCTCATAGCTTCCCCTATATCGCTGTCTTTTCGCCCTCATCCCATAGATTCACCTTTATCGCTGTGTTATTGCTCACCTCTCATAGCTTCCCCCATATCGCCGTGTTTTCGCGCACCTCTCATGTCTTCACCAAGATCGCTATGTTTTTGCTCCTCTCATTACTTCCCCTATATCGCTTGTTTTCTCGCACGTCTGATACATTCTCCCGTATCGCCGTGTTTTCGCCGACCTCTCATAATTTCCCCTATATCGCCGTGTTCTCGCACATCTCTCATACCTTCCCCTATATCACTGTGTTTTCGCGCACGTCCCATAGAGTCCCCTATATCGCTGTGCTTTCGCGCAGCTCTCTTACCTTCCACTACATCGCCCTGTTTTTGCGCACATCCCATAGCTTCCACTATATTGCCCTTTTTTCGGGCACCTCTCATATCTTCCCCGATATCGCTGTGTTTTCTCGCACCTCTAATGTATTTGCCTGTAACGCCAAGTTTTCGCGCACCTCTCCTACTTTCCCCTATATCGCCGTGTTTTCGCGCACCTCTCATAGCTTCCCATATATGGCCGTGTTTTCACACACATCTCATACCGTCCCCTATATCACTGTGTTTTCGCGCACCTCCCATAGCATCCCCTATATCCCTGTGCCTTCGTGCTCCTCTCATACCTTTCCGTATATCGCCGTGTTTTCCTGCACATCTCATAACGTCCCCTATATCGCCGTACTTTTGCTCACCTCTCATAACTTCCTCTATATCGCCCTGTTTTCGCACACCTCTCATAACTTCCCCTATATCGCTGTGTTTTCGCACAACTCTCATGGTTTCCCGACTATCGCCGTGTATTCATTCACATCTCGTACCGTCCCCTATATCGCTGTGTTTTCACACACCTCTCATACCGTCCCCTATATCGCTGTGTTTTCACACACCTCTCATACCTTTCCCTATATCGCTGTCTTGTGCGCACATCGCATAGATTCACCTTTATCGCTGTGTTATTGCTCACATCTCATAGCTTCCCCTACATCGCCCTGTTTTCGTGCTCCTCGCAGTCATTCACCTATATCGCCCTGGTTTCGCGCACCTGCCATTCCTTCACCTATATCGCTGTTTTCGTGCACCTCTCATACCTTCCCAATATCGCTGTGTTTTCACACACCTCTCATAACTTCTCCTATATCGCTGTGTTTTCGTGCACCTCTCATAACTTCCCTAATATCGCTGCGTTTTCATGCACATCTCATCACGTCCCCTATATCGCTGTGCATTCACGCACCTACCATACATCCCCTATATCGCTGTGCCTTGCGCACCTCTCATTCCTTCCCCTAAATCACTGTCTTTTTGCGCACATCCCATAGATTCACTATCGCTGTGTTATTGCTCACCTCTCATAGCTTCCCCTGTATCGCCGTGTTTTTGCTCACCTCTCATAGCTTCCCCTATATTGCCGTGTTTTTGCTCACCTCTCATACCTTCCCCTATATCGCTGACTTTTCGCTCACATCCCAGAGATTCACCTTTATTGCTGTGTTATTGCTCATCTGTCATAGCTTCCCCTGTATCGCCGTGTTTTTGCGCACCTCTTATAACTTCCCCTATATCGCCGTGTTGTTATGCACATCTCATAACGTCCCCTATATCGCTGTGTATTCGCGCACCTCCCATAGCATCCCCTATATCGCTGTGCCTTCGCGCACCTCTCATACCTTCCCCTATATCGCCGTGTTTTCGTGCACCTCTCATGTCGTCACCTAGGTTGCTATGTTTTCAATCCTCTCAATACTTCCCCTATATCGCTGTGTTTTCTTGCACATCTGATACATTCTCCCGTACCGTCGTGTTTTCGCGCACCTCTCATAATTTTCCCTATATCGCCGTGTTTTCGCGCACCTCTCATAATTTCCCCTATATCGCCGTGTTCTCGCACATCTCTCATACCTTCCCCTATATCACTGTGTTTTCGCGCACATCCCATAGCGTCCCCTATATTACTGTGTTTTCTCGCATCTCTGATGCATTTCCCTGTATCGTCCTGTTTTCGCGCACCTCTCATGTATTCCACTACATGGCTGTGTTTTAGCGCACCTCTCATACCTCCCCCTATATCGCCGTGTTTTTATGCACATCTCATACCGTCCCCTACATCGCTGTGTTTTCGCGAACCTCTCATACCTCCCCCTATATCGCCCTGTTTTTGCGCACATCCCATAGCATCCCTTATATTGCTGTGTTTTCACACACCGCTCATAACTTCTCCTATATCACTGTGTTTTTGTGCACCTCTCATACCTTCCCTAATATCGCTGCGTTTTTATGCACATCTCATCACGTCCCCTATATCGCTGTATATTCACACACCTCCCATCGCATCCCCTATATCGCTGTGCCTTGCGCACCTCTCATAGCTTCCCCTATATTGCTGTCTTTTCGCGCACATCTCCATAGATTCAGCTTTATCGCTGTGTTATTGCTCTCCTCTCATAGCTTCCCCTGTATCGCCGTGTTTTTGCTCACCTGTCATGTCTTCACCTAGATCACTATGTTTTCGCTCCTCTCAATACTTCCCCTATATCGCTGTGTTTTCTCGCACAATTGATACATTCTCCCGTATCGCCGTGTTTTCGCACACCTCTCATAATGTCCCCAATATCGCCTTGTTCTCGCACACCTCTCATAACTTCCCCTATATCGCTGTGTTTTCGCACAACTCTCATGGTTTCCCGACTATCGCCGTGTATTCATTCACATCTCGTACCGTCCCCTATATCGCTGTGTTTTCACACATCTCTCATACCGTCCCCTATATCGCTGTGTTTTCACACACCTCTCATACCTTTCCCTATATCGCTGTCTTGTGCGCACATCGCATAGATTCACCTTTATCGCTGTGTTATTGCTCACATCTCATAGCTTCCCCTACATCGCCCTGTTTTCGTGCTCCTCGCAGTCATTCACCTATATCGCCCTGGTTTCGCGCACCTGCCATTCCTTCACCTATATCGCTGTTTTCGTGCACCTCTCATACCTTCCCAATATCGCTGTGTTTTCACACACCTCTCATAACTTCTCCTATATCGCTGTGTTTTTGTGCACCTCTCATAACTTCCCTAATATCGCTGCGTTTTCATGCACATCTCATCACGTCCCCTATATCGCTGTGTATTCACGCACCTACCATACATCCCCTATATCGCTGTGCCTTGCGCACCTCTCATTCCTTCCCCTAAATCACTGTCTTTTTGCGCACATCCCATAGATTCACTATCGCTGTGTTATTGCTCACCTCTCATAGCTTCCCCTGTATCGCCGTGTTTTTGCTCACCTCTCATAGCTTCCCCTATATTGCCGTGTTTTTGCTCACCTCTCATACCTTCCCCTATATCGCTGACTTTTCGCTCACATCCCAGAGATTCACCTTTATTGCTGTGTTATTGCTCATCTGTCATAGCTTCCCCTGTATCGCCGTGTTTTTGCGCACCTCTTATAACTTCCCCTATATCGCCGTGTTGTTATGCACATCTCATAACGTCCCCTATATCGCTGTGTATTCGCGCACCTCCCATAGCATCCCCTATATCGCTGTGCCTTCGCGCACCTCTCATACCTTCCCCTATATCGCCGTGTTTTCGTGCACCTCTCATGTCGTCACCTAGGTTGCTATGTTTTCAATCCTCTCAATACTTCCCCTATATCGCTGTGTTTTCTTGCACATCTGATACATTCTCCCGTACCGTCGTGTTTTCGCGCACCTCTCATAATTTTCCCTATATCGCCGTGTTTTCGCGCACCTCTCATAATTTCCCCTATATCGCCGTGTTCTCGCACATCTCTCATACCTTCCCCTATATCACTGTGTTTTCGCGCACATCCCATAGCGTCCCCTATATTACTGTGTTTTCTCGCATCTCTGATGCATTTCCCTGTATCGTCCTGTTTTCGCGCACCTCTCATGTATTCCACTACATGGCTGTGTTTTAGCGCACCTCTCATACCTCCCCCTATATCGCCGTGTTTTTATGCACATCTCATACCGTCCCCTATATCGCTGTGTTTTCGCGAACCTCTCATACCTCCCCCTATATCGCCCTGTTTTTGCGCACATCCCATAGCATCCCTTATATTGCTGTGTTTTCACACACCGCTCATAACTTCTCCTATATCACTGTGTTTTTGTGCACCTCTCATACCTTCCCTAATATCGCTGCGTTTTTATGCACATCTCATCACGTCCCCTATATCGCTGTATATTCACACACCTCCCATCGCATCCCCTATATCGCTGTGCCTTGCGCACCTCTCATAGCTTCCCCTATATTGCTGTCTTTTCGCGCACATCTCCATAGATTCAGCTTTATCGCTGTGTTATTGCTCTCCTCTCATAGCTTCCCCTGTATCGCCGTGTTTTTGCTCACCTGTCATGCCTTCACCTAGATCACTATGTTTTCGCTCCTCTCAATACTTCCCCTATATCGCTGTGTTTTCTCGCACAATTGATACATTCTCCCGTATCGCCGTGTTTTCGCACACCTCTCATAATGTCCCCAATATCGCCTTGTTCTCGCACACCTCTCCTACCTTCCCCTATATCGCCCTCTTTTCGCGCACATCCCATACCTTCCACTATATTGCCCTGTTTTCGCGCACCTCTCATGTCTTCCACTACATCGCTGTGTTTTCTGGCACTTCTGATGCATTCCCATGTAACGCCAAGTTTTCGCGCACCTCTCATACTTTCCCCTATATTGCCGTGTTTACGCGCACCTCTCATACCTCCCCGTATATTGCCATGTTTTTATGCACATCTCATACCGTCTCCTATATCGTTGTGTTTTCGCGCACCTCCCATAGCAACCCCTGTATCGCTGTGCCTTCGTGCACCTCTCATACCTTCCCCTATATCGCCCTGTTTTCGCGCACCTCCTATAACTTCCCTTATATCACTGCGTTTTCGTGCACCTCTCATACCTTCCACTATATCGCTGTGTTTTCATGCACATCTCATTAACGTCCCCTATTTCGCTGTGTATTCGTGCACCTCTCATACCTCCCCCTTTATTGCTGTGTTTTCACGCACCGCTAATAAATTCTCCTATATTGCTGTATTATTGCGCACCTCTCATAACTTCCCCTGTATCGCCGTGTTTTCGTACACCTCTCATACCTTCCCTATATCGCTGTGTTTTCACACACCTCTCGTAACGTCTCCTATATCGCTGTGTTTTAGTGCACCTCTCATACCTTCCCTAATATCGCTGCGTTTTCATGCACATCTCATCACGTCCCCAATATCGCTGTGTATTCACACACCTCCCATAGCATCCCCTATATCGCTTTGCCTTGCGCACCTCTCATAGCTTCGCCTATATCGCTGTCTTTTCGCGCACATCCCATAGATTCACCTTTATCGCTGTGTTATTGCTCACCTCTCATAGCTTCCCCTGTATCGCCGTGTTTTTGCTCACCTCTCATAGCTTCCCCCATATCGCCGTGTTTTTGCGCACCTCTCATGTCTTCACCTAGATCGCTATGTTTTCGCTCCTCTCAATACTTCCCCTATATCGCTGTGTTTTCTCGCACATCTGATACATTCGCCCGTATCGCCGTGTTTTCGCACACCTCTCATAATTTCCCCGATATCGCCGTGTTCTCGCACGCCTCTCATACCTTCCCCTATATCACTGTGTTTTCGCGAACGTCCCATTGCGTCCCCTATATCGCTGTGTTTTCGCGAACCTCTCATACCTTCCCCTATATCGCCCTGTTTTCGTGCATATCCCATAGCTTCCACTATATTGCCCTTTTTTCGCGCACCTCTCATGAATTCCACTACATCGCTGTGTTTTTTGGCACTTCTGATGCATTCCCTTGTAATGCCAAGTTTTCGCGCACCTCTCATACTTTCCCCCTATATCGCCGTGTTTATGCGCACCTCTCATACCTCCCCCTATATTGCCACGTTTTTATGCACATTGCATACCGTCTCCTATATCGCTGTGTTTTTGCTCACCTAGCATAGCATCCCCATATCGAATGTGCTTTTGTGCACCTCTCATACCTTCCCCTATAGCGCCCTGTTATCACGCACCTCCTATACCTGCCCTTATAACGCTGCATTTTCGTGCACCTCTCATACCTAACCCTATAACGCCGTGTTTTCATGCACATCTCATAACGTCTCCTATATCGCTGGGTTTTCACGCACCTCTCATAACTTCCCCTATATCACCCTGCTTTCGAGCACCTCCCATACCTTCCCCTATATTGCTGTGTTTTCGTGTACCTCTCATACCTCCCCCTATATCGCTGTGTTTTCACGCACCTCTAATAACTTCTGCTATATTGCTGTATTATTGCTCACCTCTCATAACTTCCCTAATATCGCCGTGTTTTTATGCACATCTCATAATGTCCCCTATATCGCTGCGTATTCGTGCACCTCCCATACCTTTCCCTATATCGCTGTGTTTTCGCACACCTCTCATAAATTTTCTATATCGCTGTGTTTTTCTGCACCTCTCATACCTTCCCTAATATCGCTGCGTTTTCATGCACATCTCATCACGTTCCCTATATTGCTGTGTATTCACGCACCTCCCATAGCATCACCTATATCGCTGTGCCTTGCGCACCTCTTATAGCTTCTCCTATATCGCTGTCTTTTCGTGCACATCCCATAGATTCACCTTTATCGCTGTGTTATTGCTCACCTCTCATAGCTTCCCCTGTATCGCCGTGTTTTTGCTCACCTATCATAGCTTCCCCCATATCGCCGTGTTTTCACGCACCTCTCATGTCTTCACCTAGATCGCTATGTTTTCGCTCCTCTCAATACTTCCCCTATATGGCTGTGTTTTCTCGCACATCTGATACCTCCCCCTATATCGCCGTGTTTTTATACACATCTCATACCGTCCCCTATATTACTGTGTTTTCACGCACCTCCCATAGCATCCCCTATATCGCTGTGCCTTCGTGCACCTCTCATACATTCCCCTATATCGCCCTGTTTTCGCGCACCTCCTATACCTTCCCTTGTATCGCTGCGTTTTCGTGCACCTCTCAGACCTTCCCCTATATCGCTGTGCTTTCATGCACATCTCATAACGTCCCCTATTTCGCTGTGTATTCGTGCACCTCCCATAACATTCCCTATATCGCTGTGCCTTCGCGCACCTCTCATACCTTCCCCTATATCGCCGTGTTTTCATGCACATCTCATAGTCTCCCCTATATCGCTGGGTTTCCACGCATCTCTCATAACCTCCCCTATATCGCCCTGTTTTCACGCTCCTCTCATACCTTCCCCTATATCACTGTGTTTTCACGCACCTCTCATAACTTTCCCTATATCGCTGTGTTTTTGAACACCTCTCATTGTTTCCCGTCTATCGCCGTGTATTCATGCACATCTCATACTGTCCCCCATATCGCTGTGTTTTTGTGCACCTCTCATACCTTCCCTAATATCGCTGCGTTTTCATGCACATCTCATCACGTTCCCTATATTGCTGTGTATTCACGCACCTCCCATAGCATCCCCTATATCGCTGTGCCTTGTGCACCTCTCATAGCTTCTCCTATATCACTGTCTTTTCGAGCTCATCCCATAGATTCACACTTCCCCGTATCGCAGTGTTTTTGCTCACCTCTCATAGCTTCCCCCATATCGCCGTGTTTTCACGCACCTCTCATGTCTTCACCGAGATCGCTATGTTTTCGCTCCTCTCATTACTTCCCCTATATCACTGTGTTTTCTCGCACATCTTATACCTCCCCCTATATCGCCGTGTTTTTATATACATCTCATACCGTCCCCTATATTACTGTGTTTTCACGCACCTCCCATAGCATCCCCTATATCGCTGTGCCTTCGTGCACCTCTCATACATTCCCCTATATCGCCCTGTTTTCGCGCACCTCCTATACCTTCCCTTGTATCGCTGCGTTTTCGTGCACCTCTCAGACCTTCCCCTATATCGCTGTGTTTTCATGCACATCTCATAACGTCCCCTATTTCGCTGTGTATTCGTGCACCTCCCATAACATTCCCTATATCGCTGTGCCTTCGCGCACCTCTCATGCCTTCCCCTATATCGCCGCGTTTTCATGCACATCTTATAATCTCCCCTATATCGCTGGGTTTCCACGTATCTCTCATAACCTCCCCTATATCGCCCTGTTTTCACGCTCCTCTCATACCTTCCCCTATATCACTGTGTTTTCACGCACCTCTCATAACTTTCCCTATATCGCTGTGTTTTTGAACACCTCTCATTGTTTCCCGTCTATCGCCGTGCATTCATGCACATCTCATACTGTCCCCTATATCGTTGTGTTTTTGTGCACCTCTCATACCTTCCCTAATATCGCTGCGTTTTCATGCACATCTCATCACGTTCCCTATATTGCTGTGTATTCACGCACCTCCCATAGCATCCCCTATATCGCTGTGCCTTGCGCACCTCTCATAGCTTCCCCTATATCGCTGACTTTTCGCGCTCATCCCATAGATTCACCTTTATCGCTGTGTTATTGCTCACCTCTCATAGCTTCCCCTGTATCGCAGTGTCTTTGCTCACCTCTCATAGCTTCCCCCATATCGCCGTGTTTTCGTGCACCTCTCATGTCTTCACCGAGATCGCTATGTTTTTGCTCCTCTCATTACTTCCCCTATATCGCTGTGTTTCCTCGCACGTCTGATACATTCTCCCGTATCGCCGTGTTTTTGCGCACCTCTCATAATTTCCCCTATATCGCCGTGTTCTCGCACATCTCTTAACCTTCTCCTATATCAGTGTGTTTTCGCGCACGTCCCATAGATTCCCCTATATCGCTGTGCTTTCGCGCAGCTCTCTTAACTTCCCCTACATCGCCCTGTTTTTGCGCACATCCCATAGCTTCCATTATATTGCCCTGTTTTTGCGCACCTCTCATGTCTTCCCCTACATCGCTGTCTTTTCTCGCACCTCTGATGCATTTGCCTGTAATGCCAAGTTTTCGCGCACCTCTCATACTTTCCCCTATATCGCCGTGTTTTCGCGCACCTCTCATAGCTTCCCTTATATCGCCGTGTTTTCATTCACATCTCATACCGTCCCCTATATCACTGTGTTTTCGCGCACCTCCCATAGCATCCCCTATATCGCTGTGCCTTCGTGCACCTCTCATACCTTTCCGTATATCGCCGTGTTTTCATGCACATCTCATAACGTCCCCTATATCGCCGTACTTTTGCTCACCTCTCATAACTTCCTCTATATCGCCCTGTTTTCGCACAACTCTCATGGTTTCCCGACTATCGCTGTGTATTCATGCACATCTCGTACCGTCCCCTATATCGCTGTGTTTTCACACACCTCTCATACCGTCCCCTATATCGCTGTGTTTTCACACACCTCTCATACCTTTCCCTATATCGCTGTCTTTTCACGCACATCGCATAGATTCACCTTTATCGCTGTGTTATTGCTCACCTCTCATAGCTTCCCCTACATCGCCGTGTTTTTACGCACCTTTTATAACTTCCCTTATATCGCCGTATTGTTATGCACATCTCATAACATCCCCTATATCGCTGTGTATTCGCGCACCTCCCATAGCATCCCCTATTACGCTGTGCCTTCGCGCACCTCTCATATCTTCCCCTATATCGCCCTGTTTTCGTGCTCCTCGCAGTCATTCACCTATATCGCCCTGGTTTCGCGCACCTGCCATTCCTTCACCTATTTCGCTGTTTTCGTGCACCTCTCATACCTTCCCTATATCGCTGTGTTTTCACACACCTCTCATAACTTCTCCTATATCGCTGTGAATTTGTGCACCTCTCATAACTTCCCTAATATCGCTGCGTTTTCATACACATCTCATCACGTCCCCTATATCGCTGTGTATTCACGCACCTCCCATACATCCCCTATATTACTGTGCCTTGCGCACCTCTCATTCCTTCCCCTAAATCGCTGTCTTTTTGCGCACATCCCCTAGATTCACTATCGCTGTGTTATTGCTCACCTCTCATAGCTTCCCCTGTATCGCCATGTTTTTGCTCACCTCTCATAGCTTCCCCTATATTGCCATGTTTTCGCGCACCTCTCATGTCTTCCCCTATATCACTGTGTTTTCGCGCACCTTCCATAGCATCCCCTATATTGCTGTGCCTTCACATACCTCTCATAACTTCATCTATATCACCCTGTTTTCGAGCACCTTCCATACCTTCCCCTATATCACTGTGTTTTCATGCACCTCTCATACCTCCCCCTATATCGCTGTGCTTTGCGCACCTTTCATACCTTCCCCTATATCGCTGACTTTTCGCGCACATCCCATAGATTCACCTTTATTGCTGTGTTATTGCTCATCTGTCATAGCTTCCCCTGTATCGCAGTGTTTTTGCGCACCTATCATGTCTTCCCCTATAGCACTGTGTTTTCGCGCACCTCACATAGCATCGCCTATATTGCTGTGCCTTCGCGCACCTCTCATACCTTCCCCAATATCGCTGTGTTTTCGTGCACCTCTCATACCTTCCCTTATATCGCTGTGTTTTCACGCACCTCTCATAACTTCCCGTATATCACTGTATTTTTGCGCAGCTCGTATAACTTCCTTTATATTGCCGTGTTTTCATTCACATCTCATAACGTCCCCTATATCGCTGTGTATTTTCGCACCTCCCATACCATCCCCTATATCACTGTGCCTTCGCGCACCTCTCATGCATTCCCGTATATTGCTGTGTTTTTGCACACCGCTCATACCTTCCCCAATATCACCGTGTTTTCATGCACATCTCATAACGTCCCCAAAGTCGCTGGGTTTTCACACACTTCTCATAACTTCCCCCATAGAGCCCTGTTTTCACGCTCCTCTCATACCTTCACCTATATCGCCCTGTTTTCGCGCACCTCCGATTCCTTCCCCTACATCGCTGTGTTTTCGTGCACCTTTCATACCTCCCCCAATATCGTTGTGTTTTCACGCACCTCTCATAACTTCTCCCATATCGCTGTATTTTTGTACACCTCTCGTGGCTTCCCCAATATCGCCGTGTTTTCATGCACGTCTGTTAATGTCCCCATATTGCTGGGTATTCGCGCACTTCCATAGCGTCCCCTATACCGCTGTGCAGTCGCTCACCTCTCATATCTTCCCCTATATCGCCCTGTTATCACGCACCTCCTATACCTTCCCTTTTATCGCTGCGTTTTCGTGCACCTCTCATACCTTCCCCTATAGCGCCCTGTTATCACGCACCTCCTATACCTGCCCTTATAACGCTACATTTTCGTGCACCTCTCATACCTTCCCCTATAACGCCGTGTTTTCATGCACATCTCATAACGTCTCCTATATCGCTGGGTTTTCACGCACCTCTCATAACTTCCCCTATATCACCCTGCTTTCGAGCACCTCCCATACCTTCCCCTATATTGCTGTGTTTTCGTGTACCTCCCATACCTTCCCCTATATCGCTGTGTTTTCGCACACCTCTCATAACTTTTCCTATATCGCTGTGTTTTTGTGCACCTCTCATACCTTCCCTAATATCGCTGCGTTTTCATGCACATCTCATCACGTTCCCTATATTGCTGTGTATTCACGCACCTCCCATAGCATCACCTATATCGCTGTGCCTTGCGCACCTCTCATAGCTTCTCCTATATCGCTGTCTTTTCGTGAACATCCCATAGATTCACCTTTATCGCTGTGTTATTGCTCACCTCTCATAGCTTCCCCTGTATCGCCGTGTTTTTGCTCACCTATCATAGCTTCCCCCCATATCGCCGTGTTTTCACGCACCTCTCATGTCTTCACCTAGATCGCTATGTTTTCGCTCCTCTCAATACTTCCCCTATATGGCTGTGTTTTCTCACATATCTGATACCTCCCCCTATATCGCCGTGTTTTTATACACATCTCATACCATCCCCTATATTACTGTGTTTTCACGCACCTCCCATAGCATCCCCTATATCGCTGTGCCTTCGTGCACCTCTCATACATTCCCCTATATCGCCCTGTTTTCGCGCACCTCCTATACCTTCCCTTGTATCGCTGCGTTTTCGTGCACCTCTCAGACCTTCCCCTATATCGCTGTGTTTTCATGCACATCACATAACGTCTCCTATTTCGCTGTGTATTCGTGCACCTCCCATAACATTCCCTATATCGCTGTGCCTTCGCGCACCTCTCATACCTTCCCCTATATCACCGTGTTTTCATGCACATCTCATAATCTCCCCTATATCGCTGGGTTTCCACGCATCTCTCATAACCTCCCCTATATCGCCCTGTTTTCACGCTCCTCTCATACCTTCCCCTATATCACTGTGTTTTCACGCACCTTTCATAACTTTCCCTATATCGCTGTGTTTTTGAACACCTCTCATTGTTTCCCGTCTATCGCCGTGTATTCATGCACATCTCATACTGTCTCCTATATCGCTGTGTTTTCGTGCACCTCTCATACCTTCCCCTATATCACTGTGTTTTCACGCACCTCTCATAACTTTCCCTATATCGCAGTGTATTCATGCACCTCCCATAGCATCCCCTATATCGCTGTGCCTTGTGCACCTCTCATAGCTTCTCCTATATCGCTGTCTTTTCGCGCTCATCCCATAGATTCACCTTTATCGCTGTGTTATTGCTCACCTCTCATAGCTTCCCCTGTATCGCAGTGTTTTTGCTCACCTCTCATAGCTTCCCCCATATCGCCGTGTTTTCATGCACCTCTCATGTCTTCACCGAGATCGCTATGTTTTCGCTCCTCTCATTACTTCTCCTATATTACTGTGTTTTCACGCACCTCCCATAGCATCCCCTATATCGCTGTGCCTTCGTGCACCTCTCATACATTCCCCTATATCGCCCTGTTTTCGCGCACCTCCTATACCTTCCCTTGTATCGCTGCGTTTTCGTGCACCTCTCAGACCTTCCCCTATTTCGCTGTGTATTCGTGCACCTCCCATAACATTCCCTATATCGCTGTGCCTTCGCGCACCTCTCATACCTTCCCCTATATCGCCGCGTTTTCATGCACATCTCATAATCTCCCCTATATCGCTGGGTTTCCACGCATCTCTCATAACCTCCCTTATATCGCCCTGTTTTCACGCTCCTCTCATACCTTCCCCTATATCACTGTGTTTTCACGCACCTCTCATAACTTTCCCTATATCGCTGTGTTTTTGAACACCTCTCATTGTTTCCCGTCTATCGCCGTGTATTCATGCTCATCTCATACTGTCCCCTATATCGCTATGTTTTTGTGCACCTCTCATACCTTCCCTAATATCGCTGCGTTTTCATGCACATCTCATCACGTTCCCTATATTGCTGTGTATTCACGCACCTCCCATAGCATCCACTATATCGCTGTGCCTTGCGCTCCTCTCATAGCTTCCCCTATATCGCTGACTTTTCGCGCTCATCCCATAGATTCACCTTTATCGCTGTGTTATTGCTCACTTCTCATAGCTTCCCCTGTATCGCAGTGTCTTTGCTCACCTCTCATAGCTTCCCCTACATCGCCGTGTTTTTGCGCACCTCTTATAACTTCCCTTATATCGCCGTATTGTTATGCACATCTCATAACATCCCCTATATCGCTGTGTATTCGCGCACCTCCCATAGCATCCCCTATTACGCTGTGCCTTCGCGCACCTCTCATATCTTCCCCTATATCGCCCTGTTTTCGTGCTCCTCGCAGTCATTCACCTATATCGCCCTGGTTTCGCGCACCTGCCATTCCTTCACCTATATCGCTGTTTTCGTGCACCTCTCATACCTTCCCTATATCGCTGTGTTTTCACACACCTCTCATAACTTCTCCTATATCGCTGTGAATTTGTGCACCTCTCATAACTTCCCTAATATCGCTGCGTTTTCATGCACATCTCATCACGTCCCCTATATCGCTGTGTATTCACGCACCTCCCATACATCCCCTATATCACTGTGCCTTGCGCACCTCTCATTCCTTCCCCTAAATCGCTGTCTTTTTGCGCACATCCCATAGATTCACTATCGCTGTGTTTTTGCTCACCTCTCATAGCTTCCCCTGTATCGCCGTGTTTTTGCTCACCTCTCATAGCTTCCCCTATATTGCCATGTTTTCGCGCACCTCTCATGTCTTCCCCTATATCACTGTGTTTTCGCACACCTTCCGTAGCATCCCCTATATTGCTGTGCCTTCACATACCTCTCATAACTTCATCTATATCACCCTGTTTTCGAGCACCTTCCATACCTTCCCCTATATCACTGTGTTTTCATGCACCTCTCATACCTCCCCCTATACCGCTGTGCCTTGCGCACTTTTCATACCTTCCCCTATATCGCTGACTTTTCGCGCACATCCCATAGATTCACCTTTATTGCTGTGTTATTGCTCATCTGTCATAGCTTCCCCTGTATCGCAGTGTTTTTGCGCACCTCTCATGTCTTCCCCTATATCACTGTGTTTTCGCGCACCTCCCATAGCATCGCCTATATTGCTGTGCCTTCGCGCACCTCTCATACCTTCCCCTATATCGCCATGTTTTCGTGCACCTCTCATACCTCCCCCAATATCGTTGTGTTTTCACGCACCTCTCATAACTTCTCCTATATCGCTGTATTTTTGTGCACCTCTCATGGCTTGCCCAATATCGTCGTGTTTTCATGCATATCTCTTAACGTCCCCTATGTCGCTGTGTATTCGCGCACCTCCCATAGAGTACCCTATATCGCTGTGTTCTCGCACACCTCTCATACCTTCCCCATATTGCCCTGTTTTCGCGCACATTCCATAGCTTCCACTATATTGCCCTGTTTTCGCACACCTCTCATGTCTTCCCCTACATCGCTGTGTTTTCTCACACCTCTGATGCATTCCCCTATAACGCCAAGATTTCGCGGACCTCTCCTACTTTCCCCTATATCGCCGTGTTCTCGCGCAGCCGCATACCTTCCCCTATATCACTGTGTTTTCACGCACGTCCCATGGAGTCCCCATATTGATGTGTTTTCGCGCAGCTCTGATACCTTCCCCTATATCGCCCTGTTTTCATGCACATCCCATAGCTCTCACTACATTGCCCTGTTTTCGTGCACCTCTCATGTCTCCCCTA
Source organism: Mobula birostris (assembly GCF_030028105.1). Taxonomy (NCBI): domain Eukaryota; kingdom Metazoa; phylum Chordata; class Chondrichthyes; order Myliobatiformes; family Myliobatidae; genus Mobula; species Mobula birostris. Next base: position 29,202 of record NW_027275267.1, read on the forward strand.
CATCGCTGTGTTTTTATTCTCTCATAACTTCCCCTATATCACTGTGTTTTCTCGCACCTCTGATGCATTCCCCTGTATCGCCGTGTTTTTACGCACCTCTCATACTTTCCCCTATATCGCCGTGTTTTCACGCATCTCTCATTTCTTCCCCGATATCTCCGTGTTTTCATGCACATCTCATACCGTCCCCTATATCACTGTGCCTTCGCGCACCTCTCATACCTTCCCCTATATCGCTGTGTTTTCGTGCACCTCTCATACCTTCCCCTATATCGCTGTGTTTTCACTCACCTCTCATAACTTCTCATATATCGCCGTGTTTTCGCGGACCTCTCATAATTTCCCCTATATAGCCAGGTTCTTGCACACCTCTCATACCTTCCACTATATCACTGTGTTTTCGCGCACGTCCCATAGCATCCCCTGTATCGCTGTGTTTTCGAGCACCTCTCATACCTTTCCCTGTATCGCCATGTTTTCGCGCATATCCCATAGCTTCCACTATATAGCCCTGTTTTCGAGCACTCTCATGTCTTCCCCTATATCACTGTGCTTTCGCGCACCTCCCATACCTTCCTCTATATCGCTGTGTTTTCGTGCACCTCTCATACCTTCCCCTATATCGCTGTGTTTTCACGCACCTCTCATAACTTCTCCTATATCGCTGTATTTTTGCGCACCTCTCATACCTTCCCCTATATCGCCGTGTTTTCAATTACATCTCATAGTGTCCCCCATACTGCTGTGTATTCGCGCACCTCCCATAGAATCCCCTATATCGCTGTGCCTTCGTGCACATCTCATACCTTCCCCTATATCGTCCTGTTTTCGCACACCTCCCATACGTTCCCTTTTATCGTTGTGTTTTCGTGCACCTCTCATACCTTCCCCTATATTGCTGTGTTTTCGCGCATCTCTCATGGCTTCCCCAATATTGCCGTGTATTCATGCACATCTCATACCGTCCCTTATATCGCTGTGCTTTCGCGCACCTCCCATAGCTACGCCCACGTCGCTGTGTTTTCGCGCACCTCTCATACCTTCCCCTATATCGCTGTGTTTTCACTCACTTCTCATAACTTCTCATATATCGCCGTGTTTTCGCGGACCTCTCATAATTTCCCCTATATAGCCATGTTCTTGCACACCTCTCATACCTTCCACTATATCACTGTGTTTTCACGCACGTCCCATAGCATCCCCTGTATCGCTGTGTTTTCGGGCACCTCTCATACCATTCCCTGTATCGCCATGTTTTCGCGCATATCCCACAGCTTCCACTATATAGCCCTGTTTTCGAGCACTCTCATGTCTTCCCCTATATCACTGTGTTTTCGCGCACCTCCCATACCTTCCTCTATATCGCTGTGTTTTCGAGCACCTCTCATACCTTCCCCTATATCGCTGTGTTTTCACGCACCTCTCATAACTTCTCCTATATCGCTGTATTTTTGCGCACCTCTCATACCTTCCCCTATATCGCCGTGTTTTCAATCACATCTCATAACATCCCCCATATTGCTGTGTGTTCGCGCACCTCCCATAGAATCCCCTATATCGCTGTGCCTTCACGCACATCTCATTCCTTCCCCTATATCGTCCTGTTTTCGCGCACTTCCCACACCTTCCCTTTTATCGTTGTGTTTTCGTGCACCTCTCATATCTTCCCCTATATTGCTGTGTTTTCGCGCATCTCTCATGGCTTCCCCAATATTGCCGTGTATTCATGCACATCTCATACCGTCCCTTATATCGCTGTGCTTTCGCGCACCTCCCATAGCTACGCCCACGTCGCAGTGTTTTCGCCCACCTCTCATACATTCCCCTATATCGCTGTCTTTTTGCGCACATCCCATAGCTTCATCTTTATCGCTGTGTTATTGCTCACCTCTCATAACTTCCCCTATCTCACTGTGTTTTCACGCACCTCTCATGTCTTCACCTATATCGCTATGTTTTCGCTCCTGTCATTACTTCCATTATATCGCTGTGTTTTCTCACACCTCTGATACATTCCCCTGCATCGCCGTGTTGTCACGCACATCTCATACCTTCCCCTATATCGCCACGTTTTTATGCACATCTCATACCGTCTCCTATATCGCTGTGTTTTTGCGCACGTCCCATAGCATCCCCTATATCGCTGTGCCTTCGTGCACCTCTCATACCTTCCCCTATATCGCTGTGTTTTCACGCACCTCTCTTAACTTCTCCTATATCGCTGTGTTTTTGCACACCTCTCATACCTTCCCCTATATTGCTGTGTTTTCAGGCACCTCTCATGGTTTCCCCAATATCGCCGTGTTTTCGCGGACATCTGATGTCTTCCCTTATATCGCTGTGTTTTCTCTGCTCTCATAACTTCCCCTATATCACTGTGTTTTCTCGCACCTCTGATGCATCCCCCTGTATTGCGATGTTTTCGCGCACCTCTCATACCTTCCCCAATATCGCCCTGTTTTCGCGCACCTCCCATACCTTCCCCTATATCGCTGTGTTTTTGCACACCTCTCATGGAATCCCCAATATCGCCATGTATTCATGCACATCTCATACCATCCCATATATCACTGTGTTTTCTCGCACCACTGATGGCTTCCCCGATATCACCGTGTCTTCATGCACATCTCATACCGTCCCCTATACCTCTGTGTTTTCGCGCACCTCTCATACCTTCCCCTATATCGCTGTGTCTTCACGCACCTCTCTTAACTTCCCCTATATCGCCGTGTTTTTGCGCACCTCTCATAACTTACCCTATATCGCCGTGTTGTTAAGCACATCTCATAACGTCCTCTATATCGCTGTGCATTCGCGCACCTCCCATAGCATCCCTTATATCACTGTGCCTTCGCGCACCTCTCATACCTTCCCAAATATCACCCTGTTTTCGCGCACCTCCCATTCCTTCACATATATCGCTGTTTTCGTGCACCTCTCATGCATTTCCGTATACCGCTGTGTTTTTGCACACCTCTCATACCTTCCCCAATATCACCGTGTTTTCACGCACATCTCATAACGTCCCCAATGTCGCTGGGTATTCACACACCTCTCATAACTTCCCCTATATCGCCCTGTTTTTGCACTCCTCTCATACATTCCCCTATATCAGTGTGTTTTCACGCAGCTCTCATACCTTCCCCTATATCGCCGTATTTTTGCACACCTCTCATGGCTTCCCCAATATAGCCGTGTTTTCATGCACATCTCATAACGTCCCATATATTTCTGTGTATTCACGCACCTCCCTGAGTATCCCCTATATCGCTGTGCCTTCGCGCATCGCTCATACCTTCCCCTATATCGCCCTGTTTCCCATGCACCTCTCATGGCTTCACCTACATCGCTGTGTTTTTGCGCACCTCTCATACCTTCCCCTATATCGCCGTGGTTTCGCGCACCTCTCATTTCTTCACCTATATCGCTGTGTTTCCGCTCCTCTCATTACTTCCCCCATATCGCTCTGTGTTCTCGCAATTCTGATACAGTTCCCTGTATCAACGTGTTTTCGCGCACCTCTCATAATTTCACCTATATCGCCGTGCTCTCGCACACCTCTCATATCTTCCCCTATATCACTGTGTTTTTGCGCAGGTCTAATAGAGACCCCTATATCGCTCTGTTTTCACGCACCTCTCATGTCTTCCCCTATATCACTGTGTTTTCGTGCATCTCCCATACCATCCCCTATATTGCTGTGTTTCGCACACGTCTCATACCTTTCCCTATATCGCCCTGTTTTCGAGCACCTCCCATACCTTCCCCTATATCGCTGTGTTTTCGTGTACCTCTCATACCTCCCCTTATATCGCTGTGTTTTCACGCACCTCTCACAACATCCCCTGTATTGCTGTATTTTTGCGCACCTCTCATAAATTCCCCTATATTGCTGTGTTTTTATGCGCATCTCATAATGTCCCCTATATCGCTGTGTATTCGCGCACCTCCCATAGCATCCTGTATATCGCTGTGCCTTCGCTCACCTCTCATACCTTCCCCTATATCGCCCTGTTTCTGCACACATCCCATACCTTCCACTATATTGCCCTGTTTTCGCGCACCTCTCATGTCTTCCACTACATCGCTGTGTTTTCTGGCACCTCTGATGCATTCCCCTGTAACGCCAAGTTTTCGCGCACCTCTCAAACTTTCCCCTATATCGCCGTGTTTACGCGCACCCATCATACCTGCCCCTATATCGCCATGTTTTTATGCACATCTCATACCGTCTCCTATATCGCTGTGTTTTTGCGCAAGTCCCATAGCGTCCCCTATATTGCTGTGTTTTCACGCACCTCTCATACCTTCCCCTATATCACCCTGTTTTCGCACACCTCCCATTCCTTCCCCTGTATCGCTGTGTTTTAGTGCACATCTCATACCTTCCCCTATATTGCGCTGTTTTCGCGCTGCTCCCATACCTTCCCCGATATCGCTGTGTTTTCGTGCATCTCTCGTACCTTCCCCTATATCGCTGTCTTTTCGCACACATGCCATAGCTTCCACTATATTGCCCTGTTTTCGCGCACCTCTCATGCCTTCCCCTATGTCGCTCTGTTTTCGCTCCTCTCATAACGTCCCCTATATTGCTGTGTTTTCTTGCACCTCTGATGCATTCCTCTGTATCGCCGTGTTTTTGCGCACCTCTCATACTTTTCCCTATATAGCCGTGTATTTGCGCATCTCTCATGGCATCCCCGATATCGCCGTGTTTCATGCATATTTCATGCATTCCCCTATATCACTGTGTTTTCGCGCACATCCCATAGCTTCGGCTACATCGCTGTGTTTTCGCACACCTCTCATGCCTTCACCTTTATCGCTGTGTTTTTGCGCACCTCTCATAGCTTGACTATATCGCCGTGTTTTCGCGGACATCTCATTTCTTCCCCTATATCGCTGTGTTTTCGCTGCTCTCATAACTTCCCCAATTTCACTGTGTTTTCTCGCACCTCTGATGCATTCCCCTGTATTGCGGTGTTTTCGCGCCCTCCTCTCATACCTTCCCCAATATCCCCCTGTTTTCGCGCACCTCCCATACCTTCCCCTATATCGCTGTGTTTTTGCACACCTCTCATGGAACCCCAATATCGCCATGTATTCATGCACATCTCATACCGTCCCCTATACCACTGTGTTTTCGCGCACCTCTCATACCTTCCCCTATATCGCTGTGTTTTCACGCACCTCTCTTAACTTCCCCTATATCGCCGTGTTTTTGCGCACCTCTCATAACTTACCCTATATCGCCGTGTTGTTAAGCACATCTCATAACGTCCTCTATATCGCTGTGTATTCGCGCACCTCCCATAGCATCCCTTATATCACTGTGCCTTCGCGCACCTCTCATACCTTCCCAAATATCGCCCTGTTTTCATGCACCTCCCATTCCTTCACCTATATCGCTGTTTTCGTGCACCTCTCATGAATTTCCGTATACCGCTGTGTTTTTGCACACCTCTCATACCTTCCCCAATATCACCGTGCTTTCACGCACCTCTCATAACCTCCCCTCTATCGCCCTGTTTTCGCGCTCCTCTCATACCTTCCCCTATATCATTGTGTTTTCACGCAGCTCTCATACCTTCCCCTATATCGCCGTATTTTTGCACACCTCTCATGGCTTCCCCAATATAGCGGTGTTTCCATGCACATCTCATAACGTCCCATATATCTCTGTGTATTCACGCACCTCCCTTAGCATCCCCTATATCGCAGTGCCTTCGTGCATCGCTCATACCTTCCCCTATATCGCCCTGTTTCCCGTGCAACTCCCATGGCTTCGCCTACATCGCTGTGTTTTTGCGCACCTCTCATACCTTCCCCTATATTGCCGTGGTTTCGCGCACCTCTCATTTCTTCATCTATATCGCTGTGTTTCTGATCCTCTCATTACTTCCCCCATATCACTCTGTGTTCTCGCACTTCTGATACAGTTCCCTGTATCGCCCTGTTTTCGCGCTCCTCTCATACCTTCCCCTATATCATTGTGTTTTCACGCAGCTCTCATACCTTCCCCTATATCGCCGTATTTTTGCACACCTCTCATGGCTTCCCCAATATAGCGGTGTTTCCATGCACATCTCATAACGTCCCATATATCTCTGTGTATTCACGCACCTCCCTTAGCATCCCCTATATCGCAGTGCCTTCGTGCATCGCTCATACCTTCCCCTATATCGCCCTGTTTCCCGTGCAACTCCCATGGCTTCGCCTACATCGCTGTGTTTTTGCGCACCTCTCATACCTTCCCCTATATTGCCGTGGTTTCGCGCACCTCTCATTTCTTCATCTATATCGCTGTGTTTCTGATCCTCTCATTACTTCCCCCATATCACTCTGTGTTCTCGCACTTCTGATACAGTTCCCTGTATCGCCGTGTTTTCGCGCACCTCTCATAATTTCGCCTATATCGCCGTGTTCTCGCACACCTCTCATACCATCCCCTATATCACTGTGTTTTCGCGCACGTCCCATAGCTTCCACTACATTGCCCTGTTTTCGCGCACCTCTCATGTCTTCCCCTACATCGCTGTGTTTTCTCACACCTCTGATGCATTCCCCTATAACGCCAAGATTTCGTGGACCTCTCCTACTTTCCCCTATATCGCCGTGTTCTCGCACAGCTCGCATACCTTCCCCTATATCACTGTGTTTTCACGCACGTCCCATGGAGTCCCCTATATTGCTGTGTTTCGCGCAGCTCTCATACCTTCCCCTTTATCGCCCTGTTTTCATGCACATCCCATAGCTCTCACTACATTGCCCTTTTTTCGTGCACCTCTCATGTCTCCTCTGCATCGCTGTGTTTTTGCTTCTCTCATTACTTCCCCTATATCGCTGTGTTTTCTCGCACCTCTGATGCATTCCCCTGTATCGCCGTGTTTTTGCGCACCTCTCATATTTTCCCCTATATCGCCGTGTTTTCACGCATCTCTCATTTCTTCCCCGATATCTTCGTGTTTTCATGCACATCTCATACCGTCCCCTATATCACTGAGCCTTCGCGCACCTCTCATACCTTCCCCTATATCGCTGTGTTTTCACTCACCTCTCATAACTTCTCATATATCGCCGTGTTTTCGGGGACCTCTCATAATTTCCCCTATATAGCCATGTTCTTGCACACCTCTCATGCATTCCACTATATCACTGTGTTTTCGCGCACGTCCCATAGCATCCCCTGTATCGCTGAGTTTTCGGGCACCTCTCATACCTTTCCCTGCATCGCCATGTTTTCACGCATATCCCATAGCTTCCACTATATAGCCCTGTTTTCGAGCACTCTCATGTCTTCCCCTATATCACTGCGTTTTCGCGCACCTCCCATACCTTCCTCTATATCACTGTGTTTTCACGCACCTCTCATAACTTCCCCAGTATTGCTGTATTTTTGCACACCTCTCATAACTTCCCCTATATTGCCGTGTTTTTATGCACATCTCATAACGTCCCCTATATCGCTGTGTATTCGAGCACCTCCCATAGCATCCCCTATATCGCTGTACCTTCGCACACCTCTCATACCTTCCCCTATATCGCCCTGTTTTCGCACACATCCCATACCTTCCCCTATATCGCCCTGTTTTCGCGCATCTTCCATACCGTCCCCTATATCGCTGTGTTTTCTTGCACCTCTCATACCTCCCCCTATATAGCTGTGTTTTCACACGCCTCTCATAACTTCTCCTATATCACTGTATTTTTGCGCAGTTCTTATACCTTCCCCTATATTGCCCTGTTTTCGCACACATCCCATACCTTCCACTATATTGCCATGTTTTCACGCACCTCTCATAACTTCTCCTATATCGCTGTAGTTTTGCGCACCTCTCATACCTTCCCCTATATCGCCGTGTTTTCAATCACATCTCATAATGTCCCCCATATTGCTGTGTATTCGCGCACCTCCCATACCTTCCCCTATATTTAATACATTCCCCTATATCCCTGTGTTTTCGCGCAGCTCCCTTAGCTTCCGCTACATCGCTGTGTTTTCGCGCACCTCTCATGCCTTCACCTATATCGCTGTCTTTTCACAACCTGATATAGCTTCACTTTTATGGCTGTGTTTTTGCTCACCTCTCATACCTTCCCCTATATCGCTGTGTTTTCGCTGCTCTCATAACATCCCCTATATCACTGTGTTTTCTTGCACCTCTGATGCATTACCCTGTATTGCGATGTTTTCGTGCACCTCTCATACCTTCCCCAATTTCGCCCTGTTTTCGCGCACCTCCCATACCTTCCCCTATATCGCTGTGCTTTTGTGCACCTCTCATACATTCCCCATAACACCTCTCATAACTTCCACTATATCGCTCTGTTTTTGAACACCTCTCATACCTTACCCTATAATGCTGTGTTTTCGCGCGGCTTTCATGGAATCCCCAATATCGCCATGTATTCATGCACATCTCATACCGTCCCCTATATCACTGTGTTTTCTCGCACCACTGATGGCTTCCCCGATATCGCCGTGTATTCATGCACATCTCATACCGTCCCCTATATCGCTGTGTTTTCGCGCACCTCTCATACCTTCCCCTTTATCGCTGTGTTTTCACGCACCTCTCTTAACTTCCCCTATATCGCCGTGTTTTTGCGCACCTCTCATAACTTACCCTATATCGCCGTGTTGTTATGCACATCTCATAACGTCCTCTATATCGCTGTGTATTCGCGCACCTCCCATAGCATCCCTTATATCGCTGTGCCTTCGCGCACCTGTCATACCTTCCCAAATATCGCCCTGTTTTCGCGCACCTCCCATTCCTTCACCTATATCGCTGTTTTCGTGCACCTCTCATGCCTTCTTCTATATCGCTGCGCCTTCGCACACCTCTCATGCATTCCCGTACATCGCCCTGTTTTCGCGCACCTCCCATACCTTCCCCGATATCGCTGTATTTTCGTGCTCGTCTCCTACGTTCCCCTATATTGCTGTGTTTTCACGCACCTCTCTTAACTTCTCCTATATCGCTGTGTTTTCAGGCACCTCTCATGTCTTCCCCAATATCGCCGTGTATTCATGCACATCTCATACCGTCCCCTATATTGCTGTGTTTTCACGCACCTCCCATAGCTTCGCCTACATCGCTGTGTTTTCGCGCACCTCTCATAACTTCCCCTATATCACTGTGTTTTCGGGCACCTCTCATACCTTTCCCTGTATCGCCATTTTTTCGCGCACAGCCCACAGCTTCACCTGGATCGCTGTGTTATTGCTCACCTCTCATAGCTTACCCTATATCGCCGTGTTTTCGCACACCTCACATGTCTTCACCTATATCGTTATGTTTTCGCTCCTATCATTACTTCCCCTATATCGCTGTGTTTTCTCGCACCTCTGATACATTCTCCTGTATTGCCATGTTTTCGCGCACCTCTTATAATTTCCCCTATATCGCTGTGTTCTCGCATACCTCTCATACCTTCCCCTATATCACTGTTTTTTTGCGCATGTCCCATAGCGTCCCCTATATCGCTGTGCTTTTGTGCACCTCTCATACATTCCCCATATCACTGTGCTTTCGCGCACCTCTCATACCTTCCCAAATATCGCCCTGTTTTCGCTCACCTCCCATTCCTTCACCTATATCGCTGTTTTTGTGCACCTCTCATGCATTTCCGTATACCGCTGTGTTTTTGCACACCTCTCATACCTTCCCCAATATCACCGTGTTTTCACGCACCTCTCATAACCTCCCCTCTATCGCCCTGTTTTCGCGCTCCTCTCATACCTTCCCCTATATCACTGTGTTTTCACGCAGCTCTCATACTTTCCCCCATATCGCTGTGTTTTCGCACACCTCTCATGGCTTCCCGACTATCGCCGTGTATTCATGCACATCTCATACCTTCCCCTATATCGCTGTGCTTTCGCGCACCTCCCATAGCTTCGCCTACATCGCTGTTTTCGCGCACCTCTCATACCTTCCCCTATATCGATGTATTTTTGCGCACATCTCATACCTTTCCCTATATTGATGTGTTTTCATGCCAATCTCATAACATCCCCTATATACCTCTGTATTTGCGCACCTCCCATACCATCCCCTATATCACTGTGCCTTCGCGCACCTCTCATGCATTCCCATATATCGCCCTGTTTTCGCGCACCTCCCATACCTTCCCCGATATCGCTGTGTTTTTGTGCTCCTCTCATACCTTCCCCTATATTGCTGTGTTTTCATGCACCTCTCTTAACTTCTCCTATATCGCTGTGTTTTTGCACACCTCTCATACCTTCCCCTATATCGCTGTGTTTTCAGGCACCTCTCATAGCTTCCCCAATATCGCCGTGTATTCATGCACATCTCATACCGTCCCCTATATCGCTGTGTTTTGGCGCACCTCCCATAGCTTCGCCTACTTCGCTGTTTTCGCGCACATCCCATAGCTTCACCTTCATCGCTGTGTTATTGCTCACCTCTCATAGCTTACCCTATATCGCCGTGTTTTCGCGCATCTCGCATGTCTTCACGTATATCGCTATGTTTTCGCTCCTATCATTACTTCCCCTATATCGCTGTGTTTTCTCGCACCTCTGATACATTCTCCTGTATTGCCATGTTTTCGCGCACCTCTTACAATTTCCCCTATATCGCCGTGTTCTCGCACACCTCTCATACCTTCCCCTGTATCACTGTTTTTTTGCGCATGTCCCATAGCGTCCCCTATATCGCTGTGTTTTCTCGCACCTCTGATACTTTCCCCTGTATCGCCGTGGTTTCGCGCACATCCCATAGGTTCCACTATATTGCACTGTTTTTGCGCACCTCTCATGTCTTCCCCAATATCACTGTGTTTTCGTGCACCTCTCATGCCTTCCCTTATATCGCTGTGTTTTCACGCACCTCTCATAACCTCTCCTAATTCGTTGTAATTTTGCGCAGTTCTTATACCTTCCCCTATATTGCCGTGTTTTCATGCACATCTCATAACATCCCCTATATCGCTGTGTATTCGCGCACCTCCCATAGCATCCCTTGTATTGCTGTGACTTCGCGCACCTCTCATACCTTCCCCTATATCGCCCTGTTTTCGCGCACCTTCCATACCTTCCACTATATCGCTGTGTTTTCATGCACCTCTCATACCTCCCTCTATATCGCTGTGTTTTCACGCACCTCTCATAATTTCTCCTATATCGCCATATTTTTGCACACCTCTCATGGCTTCCCCAATATCGCCGTTTTTTAATGCACATCTCTTAACGTCCCATATATCGCTGTGTATTCGCGCACCTGCCATAGCATCCCCTATATTGCTGTGCCTTCGCGCACCTCTCATACCTTCCCCTATATTGCTGTGTTTTCGCGCATCTCTCATGGCTTCCCCAATATTGCCGTGTATTCATGCACATCTCATACCGTCCCTTATATCGCTGTGCTTTCGCGCACCTCCCATAGCTATGCCCACGTCGCTGTGTTTTCGCGCACCTCTCATACCTTCACCTATATCGCTGTGTTTTCACTCACTTCTCATAACTTCTCATATATCGCCGTGTTTTCGCGGACCTCTCATAATTTCCCCTATATAGCCATGTTCTTGCACACCTCTCATAACTTCCACTGTATCACTGTGTTTTCACGCACGTCCCATAGCATCCCCTGTATCGCTGTGTTTTCGGGCACCTCTCATACCTTTCCCTGTATCGCCATGTTTTCGCGCACCTCCCATACCTTCCCCTATATCGCTGTGTTTTCACGCACCTCTCATAACTTCTCCTATATCGCTGTATTTTTGCACACCTCTCATACCTTCCCCTATATCGCCGTGTTTTCAATCACATCTCATAATGTCCCCCATATTGCTGTGTATTCGCGCACCTCCCATAGAATCCCCTATTTCGCTGTGCCTTCGCGCACATCTCATACCTTCCCCTATATCGTCCTGTTTTCGCGCACCTCCCATACCTTCCCTTTTATCGTTGTGTTTTCGTGCACCTCTCATACCTTCCCCTATATTGCTGTGTTTTCGCAAATCTCTCATGGCACCCCAATATTGCCTTGTATTCATGCACATCTCATACCGTCCCTTATATCGCTGTGCTTTCGCGCACCTCCCATACCTTCCTCTAAATCGCTGTGTTTTCGTGCACCTCTCATACCTTCCCCTATATCGCTCTGTTTTCACTCCTCTCATAACGTCCCCTATATCGCCGTGTTTTCTTGCACCTCTGATGCATTCCCCTGTATTGCCGTGTTTTTGCGCACCTCTCATACTTTTCCCTATATAGCCGTGTTTTTGCGCATCTCTCATGGCATCCCCGATATCGCCGTGTTTCATGCATATTTCATACATTCCCCTATATCGCTGTGTTTTCGCGCAGCTCCCATAGCTTCCGCTACATCGCTGTGTTTTTGCGCACCTCTCATGCCTTCACCTATATCGCTGTCTTTTCACACCCTGATATAGCTTCACCTTTCTCGCTGTGTTTTTGCTCACCTCTCATACCTTCCCCTATATCGCTGTGTTTTCACTGCTCTCATAACTTCCCCTATATCACTGTGTTTTCTCGCACCTCTGATGCATTCCCCTGTATTGCGATGTTTTCGCGCACCTCTCATACCTTCCCCAATATCGCCCTGTTTTCGCGCACCTCCCCTACCTTCCCCTATATCGCTGTGCTTTTGTGCACCTCTCATATATTCCCCATATCACCTGTCATAACTTCCACTATATCGCTGTGTTTTTGAACACCTCTCATACCTTACCCTATAATGCTGTGTTTTCGCGCGGCTGTCATGGAATCCCCAATATCGCCATGTATTCATGCACATCTCATACCGTCCCCTATATCACTGTGCTTTCTCGCACCACTGATGGCTTCCCCGATATCGCCGTGTATTCATGCACATCTCATACCGTCCCCTATATCGCTGTGTTTTCGCGCACCTCTTACAATTTCCCCTACATCGCCGTGTTCTCGCACACCTCTCATACTTTCCCCTATATCACTGTTTTTTTGCGCATGTCCCATAGCGTCCCCTATATCGCTGTGTTTTCTCGCACCTCTGATACATTCCCCTGTATCGCCGTGGTTTCGCGCACATCCCATAGGTTCCACTATATTGCCCTGTTTTTGCGCACCTCTCATGTCTTTCCCTATATCACGGTGTTTTCGCGCACCTCTCATACCTTCCCTTATATCGCTGTGTTTTCACGCACCTCTCATAACTTCTCCTAATTCGCTGTATTTTTGCGCAGTTCTTATAACTTCCCCTATATTGCCGTGTATCCATGCACATCTTATACCGTCCCTTATATCGCTGTGCTTTCGCGCACCTCCCATAGCTATGCCCACGTCGCTGTGTTTTCGCGCACCTCTCATACCTTCACCTATATCGCTGTGTTTTCACTCACTTCTCATAACTTCTCATATATCGCCGTATTTTCGCGGACCTCTCATAATTTCCCCTATATAGCCATGTTCTTGCACACCTCTCATAACTTCCACTATATCACTGTGTTTTCACGCACGTCCCATAGCATCCCCTGTATCGCTGTGTTTTCGGGCACCTCTCATACCTTTCCCTGTATCGCCATGTTTTCGCGCATATCCCATAGCTTCCACTATATAGCCCTGTTTTCGAGCACTCTCATGTCTTCCCCTATATCACTGTGTTTTCGCGCACCTCCCATACCTTCCTCTATATCCTGTGTTTTCGTGCACCTCTCATACCTTCCCCTATATCGCTGTGTTTTCACGCACCTCTCATAACTTCTCCTATATCGCTGTATTTTTGCACACCTCTCATACCTTCCCCTGTATCGCCGTGTTTTCAATCACATCTCATAACGTCCCCCATATTGCTGTGTATTGGCGCACCTCCCATAGAATCCCCTATATCGCTGTGCCTTCGTGCACATCTCATACCTTCCCCTTTATCGTCCTGTTTTCGCGCACCTCCCATACCTTCCCTTTTATCGTTGTGTTTTCGTGCACCTCTCATACCTTCCCCTATATTGCTGTGTTTTCGCGCATCTCTCATGGCTTCCCCAATATTGCCTTGTATTCATGCACATCTCATACCGTCCCTTATATCGCTGTGCTTTCGCGCACCTCCCATACCTTCCTCTAAATCGCTGTGTTTTCGTGCACCTCTCATACCTTCCCCGATATCGCCCTGTTTTCGCACAGATCCCATAGCTTCCACTATATTGCCCTGTTTTCACGCACCTCTCATGCCTTCCCCTATTTCGCTCTGTTTTCACTCCTCTCATAACGTCCCCTATATCGCCGTGTTTTCTTGCACCTCTGATGCATTCCCCTGTATTGCCGTGTTTTTGCGCACCTCTCATACTTTTCCCTATATAGCCGTGTTTTTGCGCATCTCTCATGGCATTCCCGATATCGCCGTGTTTCATGCATATTTCATACATTCCCCTATATCGCTGTGTTTTCGCGCAGCTCCCATAGCTTCCGCTACATTGCTGTGTTTTCGCGCACCTCTCATGCCTTCACCTATATCGCTGCCTTTTCACACCCTGATATAGCTTCACCTTTCTCACTGTGTTTTTGCTCACCTCTCATACCTTCCCCTATATCGCTGTGTTTTCACTGCTCTCATAACTTCCCCTATATCACTGTGTTTTCTCGCACCTCTGATGCATTCCCCTGTATTGCGATGTTTTCGCGCACCTCTCATACCTTCCCCAATATCGCCCTGTTTTCGCGCACCTCCCATACCTTCCCCTATATCGCTGAGCTTTTGTGCACCTCTCATACATTCCCCATATCACCTGTCATAACTTCCACTATATCGCTGTGTTTTTGAACACCTCTCATACCTTACCCTATAATGCTGTGTTTTCGCGCGGCTCTCATGGAATCCCCAATATCGCCATGTATTCATGCACATCTCATACCGTCCCCTATATCACTGTGTTTTCTCGCACCACTGATGGCTTCCCCGATATCACCGTGTATTCATGCACATCTCATACCGTCCCCTATATCGCTGTGTTTTCGCGCACTTCTCATACCTTCCCCTATATCGCTGTGTTTTCACGCACCTCTCTCAACTTCCCGTATATCGCCGTGTTCTTATGCACATCTCATAACATCCTCTATATCGCTGTGTATTCGCGCACCTCCCATAGCATCCCTTATATCGCTGTGCCTTCGCGCACCTGTCATACCTTCCCAAATATCTCCCTGTTTTCGCGCACCTCCCATTCCTTCACCTATATCGCTGTTTTCGTGCACCTCTCATACCTTCTCCTATATCGCTGCGCCTTCGCGCACCTCTCATGCATTCCCGTACATCGCCCTGTTTTCGCGCACCTCCCCGATATCGCTGTATTTTCGTGCTCGTCTCCTACGTTCCCCTATATTGCTGTGTTTTCACGCACCTCTCTTAACTTCTCCTATATCGCTGTGTTTTCAGGCACCTCTCATGTCTTCCCCAATATCGCCGTGTATTCATGCACATCTCATACCGTCCCCTATATTGCTGTGTTTTCACGCACCTCCCATAGCTTCGCCTACATCGCTGTGTTTTCGCGCACCTCTCATAACTTCCCCTATATCACTGTGTTTTCGGGCACCTCTCATACCTTTCCCTGTATCGCCATTTTTTCGCGCACAGCCCATAGCTTCACCTGGATCGCTGTGTTATTGCTCACCTCTCATAGCTTACCCTATATCGCCGTGTTTTCGCACACCTCACATGTCTTCACCTATATCGTTATGTTTTCGCTCCTATCATTACTTCCCCTATATCGCTGTGTTTTCTTGCACCTCTGATACATTCTCCTGTATTGCCATGTTTTCGCGCACCTCTTATAATTTCCCCTATATCGCTGTGTTCTCGCGCACCTCTCATACCTTCCCCTATATCACTGTTTTTTTGCGCATGTCCCATAGCGTCCCCTATATCGCTGTGTTTTTGTGCACCTCTCATACATTCCCCATATCACTGTGCTTTCACGCACCTCTCATACCTTCCCAAATATCGCCCTGTTTTCGCTCACCTCCCATTCCTTCACCTATATCGCTGTTTTTGTGCACCTCTCATGCATTTCCGTATACCGCTGTGTTTTTGCACACCTCTCATACCTTCCCCAATATCACCGTGTTTTCACGCACCTCTCATAACCTCCCCTCCATCGCCCTGTTTTCGCGCTCCTCTCATACCTTCCCCTATATCACTGTGTTTTCACGCAGCTCTCATACCTTCCCCTATATTGATGTGTTTTCATGCCAATCTCATAACGTCCCCTATATACCTCTGTATTTGCGCACCTCCCATACCATCTCCTATATCACTGTGCCTTCGCGCACCTCTCATGCGTTCCCATATATCGCCCTGTTTTCGCGCACCTCCCATACCTTCCCCGATATCGCTGTGTTTTTGTGCTCCTCTCATACCTTCCCCTATATTGCTGTGTTTTCATGCACCTCTCTTAACTTCTCCTATATCGCTGTGTTTTTGCACACCTCTCATACCTTCCCCTATATCGCTGTGTTTTTGTGCTCCTCTCATACCTTCCCCTATATTGCTGTGTTTTCATGCACCTCTCTTAACTTCTCCTATATCGCTGTGTTTTTGCACACCTCTCATACCTTCCCCTATATCGCTGTGTTTTCAGGCACCTCTCATGGCTTCCCCAATATCGCCGTGTATTCATGCACATCTCATACCGTCCCCTATATCGCTGTGTTTTGGTGCACCTCCCATAGCTTCGCCTACTTCGCTGTTTTCGCGAACATCCCATAGCTTCACCTTGATCGCTGTGTTATTGCTCACCTCTCATAGCTTACCCTATATCGCCGTGTTTTCGCGCATCTCGCATGTCTTCACGTATATCGCTATGTTTTCGCTCCTATCATTACTTCCCCTATATCGCTGTGTTTTCTCGCACCTCTGATACATTCTCCTGTATTGCCATGTTTTCGCGCACCTCTTACAATTTCCCCTATGTCGCCGTGTTCTCGCACACCTCTCATACCTTCCCCTGTATCACTGTTTTTTTGCGCATGTCCCATAGCGTCCCCTATATCGCTGTGTTTTCTCGCACCTCTGATACTTTCCCCTGTATCGCCGTGGTTTCGCGCACATCCCATAGGTTCCACTATATTGCCCTGTTTTTGCGCACCTCTCATGTCTTCCCCTATATCACGGTGTTTTCGCGCACCTCTCATAGCACCCCTATATCGCTGTCCTTCGCGCACATCTCATAACTTCCCCTATATCGCCCTGTTTTCATGCACTTCCCATACCTTCCCTTATATCGCTGTGTTTTCACGCACCTCTCATAACCTCTCCTAATTCGCTGTATTTTTGCGCAGTTCTTATACCTTCCCCTATATTGCCGTGTTTTCATGCACCTCTCATACCTCCCTCTATATCGCTGTGTTTTCACGCACCTCTCATAATTTCTCCTATATCGCCATATTTTTGCACACCTCTCATGGCTTCCCCAATATCGCCGTGTTTTAATGCACATCTCTTAACGTCCCATATATCGCTGTGTATTCGCGCACCTGCCATAGCATCCCCTATATTGCTGTGCCTTCGCGCACCTCTCATACCTTCCCCTATATTGCTGTGTTTTCGCGCATCTCTCATGGCTTCCCCAATATTGCCGTGTATTCATGCACATCTCATACCGTCCCTTATATCGCTGTGCTTTCGCGCACCTCCCATAGCTATGCCCACGTCGCTGTGTTTTCGCGCACCTCTCATACCTTCACCTATATCGCTGTGTTTTCACTCACTTCTCATAACTTCTCATATATCGCCGTGTTTTCGTGGACCTCTCATAATTTCCCCTATATAGCCATGTTCTTGCACACCTCTCATAACTTCCACTATATCACTGTGCTTTCACGCACGTCCCATAGCATCCCCTGTATCGCTGTGTTTTCGGGCACCTCTCATACCTTTCCCTGTATCACCATGTTTTCGCGCATATCCCATAGCTTCCACTATATAGCCCTGTTTTCGAGCACTCTCTTGTCTTCCCCTATATCACTGTGTTTTCGCGCACCTCCCATACCTTCCTCTATATCGCTGTGTTTTCGTGCACCTCTCATACCTTTCCCTATATCGCTGTGTTTTCACGCACCTCTCATAACTTCTCCTATATCGCTGTATTTTTGCACACCTCTCATACCTTCCCCTATATCGCCGTGTTTTCAATCACATCTCATAACGTCCCCCATATTGCTGTGTATTCGCGCACCTCCCATAGTATCCCCTATTTCGCTGTGCCTTCGCGCACATCTCATACCTTCCCCTATATCGTCCTGTTTTCGCGCACCTCCATACCTTCCCTTTTATCGTTGTGTTTTCGTGCACCTCTCATACCTTCCCCTATATTGCTGTGTTTTCGCGCATCTCTCATGGCTTCCCCAATATTGCCTTGTATTCATGCACATCTCATACCGTCCCTTATATCGCTGTGCTTTCGCGCACCTCCCATACCTTCCTCTAAATCGCTGTGTTTTCGTGCACCTCTCATACCTTCCCCTATATCGCCCTGTTTTCACACACATCCCATAGCTTCCACTATATTGCCCTGTTTTCGCGCACCTCTCATGCCTTCCCCTATTTCGCTCTGTTTTCACTCCTCTCATAACGTCCCCTATATCGCTGTGTTTTCTTGCACCTCTGATGCATTCCCCTGTATTGCCGTGTTTTTGCGCACCTCTCATACTTTTCCCTATATAGCCGTGTTTTTGCGCATCTCTCATGGCATCCCCGATATCGCCGTGTTTCATGCATATTTCATACATTCCCCTATATCGCTGTGTTTTCGCGCAGCTCCCATAGCTTCCGCTACATCGCTGTGTTTTCGCGCACCTCTCATGCCTTCACCTATATCGCTGTCTTTTCACACCCTGATATACCTTCCCCTATATCGCTGTGTTTTCACTGCTCTCATAACTTCCCCTATATCACTGTGTTTTCTCGCACCTCTGATGCATTCCCCTGTATTGCGATGTTTTCGCGCACCTCCCGTACCTTCCCCTATATCGCTGTGCTTTTGTGCACCTCTCATACATTCCCCATATCACCTCTCATAACTTCCACTATATCGCTGTGTTTTTGAACACCTCTCATACCTTAGACTATAATGCTGTGTTTTCGCGCGGCTCTCATGGAATCCTCAATATCGCCATGTATTCATGCACCTCTCATACCTTCCCCTATATCACTGTGTTTTCTCGCACCACTGATGGCTTCCCTGATATCGCCGTGTATTCATGCACATCTCATACCGTCCCCTATATCGCTGTGTTTTCGCGCACCTCTTACAATTTCCCCTATATCGCCGTGTTCTCGCACACCTCGCATACCTTCCCCTGTATCACTGTTTTTTTGCGCATGTCCCATAGCGTCCCCTATATCGCTGTGTTTTCTCGCACCTCTGATACTTTCCCCTGTATCGCCGTGGTTTCGCGCACATCCCATAGGTTCCACTATATTGCCCTGTTTTTGCGCACCTCTCATGTCTTCCCCTATATCACGGTGTTTTCGCGCACCTCTCATACCTTCCCTTATATCGCTGTGTTTTCACGCACCTCTCATAACTTCTCCTAATTCGCTGTATTTTTGCGCAGTTCTTATAACCTCCCCTATATTGCCGTGTTTTCATGCACATCTCATAACGTCCCCTATATCGCTGTGTATTCGCGCACCTCCCATAGCATCCCTTGTATTGCTGTGACTTCGCGCACCTCTCATACCTTCCCCTATATCGCCCTGTTTTCGCGCACCTTCCATACCTTCCACTATATCGCTGTGTTTTCATGCACCTCTCATACCTCCCTCTATATCGCTGTGTTTTCACGCACCTCTCATAATTCCTCCTATATCGCTGTATTTTTGCACACCTCTCATGGCTTCCCCAATATCGTCGTGTTTTAATGCACATCTCTTAACGTCCCATATATCGCTGTGTATTCGCGCACCTGCCATAGCATCCCCTATATTGCTGAGCCTTCGCGCACCTCTCATACCTTCCCCTATATTGCTGTGTTTTCGCGCATCTCTCATGGTTTCCCCAATATTGCCGTGTATTCATGCACATCTCATACCGTCCCTTATATCGCTGTGCTTTCGCGCACCTCCCATAGCTATGCCCACGTCGCTGTGTTTTCGCGCACCTCTCATACCTTCACCTATATCGCTGTGTTTTCACTCACTTCTCATAACTTCTCATATATCGCCGTGTTTTCGCGGACCTCTCATAATTTCCCCTATATAGCCATGTTCTTGCACACCTCTCATAAATTCCACAATATCACTGTGTTTTCACGCACGTCCCTTAGCATCCCCTGTATCGCTGTGTTTTCGGGCACCTCTCATACCTTTCCCGTATCGCCATGTTTTCGCGCATATCCCATAACTTCCACTATATAGCCCTGTTTTCGAGCACTCTCATGTCTTCCCCTATATCACTGTGTTTTCGCGCACCTCCCATACATTCCTCTATATCCTGTGTTTTCGTGCACCTCTCATACCTTCCCCTATATCGGTGTGTTTTCTCGCAGCTCTCATAGCTTCCCCTATATTGTTGTGTTTTCGCGCACCTTGCATAGCTTCCCCAATATCATTGTGTTTTTGCTCACCTCTGATACCTTCCCCTATATTGCCGAGTTTTCGCACACATCTCACATCTTTCCCTATATCGCTGTGTTATCAAACAGCTTTCATGGCTTCCCATATATTGCTGTGTTTTCGCATACCTCCCACTGCTTCTGCCATATTGTTGTTTTCGCACACGTCTCATAGCTTCCCCTATATCGCCGTGTTTTCGCGCACCTC
Organism: Mobula birostris; assembly: GCF_030028105.1. NCBI lineage: Eukaryota > Metazoa > Chordata > Chondrichthyes > Myliobatiformes > Myliobatidae > Mobula > Mobula birostris. The sequence continues at coordinate 49,991 of NW_027275267.1, forward strand.
GCACACCTTCCGCTATATCATTATGTTTTTGCGCACCTCTCATACCTTCCACTATATCGATGTGTTCACGCACCTCTCGTAGCTTCCCCTGTATCGATGTGTTTTCGCGAACCTCTCATACCTGCCAATATAACGCGTTTTCTCGCAGATCTCTCATACCTTCCCCTATATCGCTGTGTTTTCGCGCAACTCGCATACCTACCCCTATATCGCTGTGTTTTTGTGCACCTCTCATACCGTCCTATATATCACTCAGTAACGCTCCCCTCTCATGGCTTCCCCTATGTCGATGTGTTTTCGCGCACCTTGCATACCTTCCTCTATATCGTTGAGTTTTTGCGCACCTCTCATACCTTCCACTCTATCGGTGTGTTTTCGCGCACTTCTCATACATTCCCCTATATCGCAGTGTTTTCATACACCTCGCATAGCTTCCCCTTTTTCGCCGTTTTTTCGCACACCTCTCATAGCTTCCCATATATTGCGACGTTCTCGGACACCTCTCATCGCTTTCCCCAAATCGCTGTGTTTTCGCGCACCTCCTATAGATTCCCCAATATGGCTGTGTTTTCATGCACCTCTTATACCTTCCCCTGCATCGCTGTGTTTTCGCACACCTCCCATAGTATCCCGATATCGCTGTGATTTCGTGCACATCTCATACCGTCCCATATATCGCTCAGATAATGCTCCCCTCTCATAGCTTCCCCTTTATCACCGTGTTTTTGTGCACCTCTCATAGCTTCCCCTATATCGCTGTGTTTTTGCGCACCTCACATGCCTTCCGCTATATCATTGAGGTTTTGCGCACCTGTCATACCTTCCACTATAATGCGTTTCCTCGCAGACCTCTCATAGCTTCCCCTATATCGCTGTGTTTTCGCGCACCTCGCATACCTTACACTATATCGATGTGTTTTCACGCAATTCTCATACCTTCCCCTATATCGCTGTATTTTCATACACCTCCCATAGCTTCCCTTTTTTCGCCATGTTTTCGTGCACCTCTTTTAGCTTCCCATATATTGCGATGTTTTCGGATACCTCTCATCGCTTTCCCCAAATCGCTGTGTTTTTGCGCACCTCCCATAGATTCCCCAATATGGCTGTGTTTTCATGCATCTCTTATACCTTCCCCTGTTTCGCTGTGTTTTCGCACACCTCCCATAGCTTCCCCGATACCGCTGTGATTTTGTGCACCTCTCATATCTTACCCTATAGTGCTGTGTTTTTGCGCACCTCCCATACCTTCCCATTATCGCTGTGTTTTCGAGCACCTCCCATAGATTCCCCTATATCGCTGTGTTTTTTCGCAGCTCTCATAGCTTCCCCTATATTGTTGTGTTTTCGCGCACCTTGCATAGCTTCCCCTATATCGTTGTGTTTTCGCGCACCTCTCATACCTTCAAGTATATCGATGTGTGTTTGCGCACCTTCCATAACTTCCTCTATATCTCTGTGTTTTCACGCACTTCTCATACCTTCAAGTATATCGATGTGTGTTTGCGCACCTCTCATACCTTCCACTCTATCGGTGTGTTTTCGCGCACTTCTTATACATTCCCCTATATCGCAGTGTTTTCATACACCTCGCATAGCTTCCCCTTTTTCGCCGTGTTTTTGCACACCTCTCATAGATTCCCATATATTGCGACGTTCTCGGACACCTCTCATCGCTTTCCCCAAATCGCTGTGTTTTTGCGCACCTCCCATAGATTCCCCAATATGGCTGTGTTTTCATGTATCTCTTATACCTTCCCCTGTTTCACTGCGTTTTCGCACACCTCCCATAGCTTCCCCGATACCGCTGTGATTTTGTGCACCTCTCATATCTTACCCTATAGTGCTGTGTTTTTGCGCACCTCCCATACCTTCCCATTATCGCTGTGTTTTCGAGCACCTCCCATAGATTCCCCTATATCGCTGTGTTTTTTCGCAGCTCTCATAGCTTCCCCTATATTGTTGTGTTTTTTTGCACCTCTTATACCTTCCCCTATATCGCTGTGTTTTCGCGCACCTCTCATAGCTACCCATATATTGTGATGTTTTCCTGCACATCTCATCGCTTTCCCCAAATCACTGTGCTTTTGCGCACCTCTCATAGCTTCTCCTATATCTCTGTGTTTTCCCGCACCTCCCATAGCTTCCTTAGTATCATTGTGTTTTCACACACCTCTGATACCTTCCCCTATATCGTCGCGTTTTCGCGCACTTCTCACATCTTTCCCTATATCGCTGTGTTATCAAACAGCTTTCATGACTTCCCATGTATTGCTGTGTTTTCGCATACCTCCCACTGCTTCCGCTATATCGCTGTTTTAGCACACCTCTCATAGCTTGCCATATATGGCGATATTTTCGTGCACCTCTCATATCTTCCCCTACAGCGCTGTGTTTTACGCACCTCCCATACCTTCCCATTATCATTGTGTTTTCGCGCACCTCCCATATATTTCCCAATATGGCTGTGTTTTCACGCACCACTTATACTTTCCCCTGTATCGCTGTGCTTTCGCGCACCTCCCATAGCTTCCCTGAAATCGCTGTGATTTTGCGCACCTCCCGTAGCTTCCCCTATATCACTGTGTTTTCTCGCACCTGTCATACCTTCCCCTATATCACTGTGTTTTCGCGCACCTTGCACAGCTTCCCCTATATCGTTTTGTTTTCGCGCACCTCTCATACCTTCAAGTATATCGATGTGTGTTTGCGCACCTTCCATATCTTCCCCTATATCGCTGTGTTTTCACGTACCTCACATACCTACCCCTATGTCGTTTTGTTTTTGTGCACCTCTTATACCATCCTCTATATCGATGTGTTTTTGCGCACCTCTCGTAGCTTCCCTGGTATCGATGTGTTTTCGCACACCTCTCATACCTGCCTCTATTACACGTGTTTTCGCAGACCTCTCATAGCTTCCCCTGTATCGCTGATTTCTCGCATACCTCCCATAGCTTCCCCTATATCGCTGTGTTTTCGCGCACCTCTCATAGCTTCCCCTAGATCGCTGTGTTTTCATGCACCTCACATAGATTCCCCTATATCGCTGCATTTTCTCGCACCTCTGCTACCTTCCCCTGTATCTCTCTGTTGTCATGCACCTTCCCTGGCTTCCCATATATCGTTGTCTTTTCGCGCACCACTCATACCTTCCCTTACATCGCTGTGTTTTTGCGCACCTCTCATACTTTCTCCCATAACGCCATGTTTTCACGCACCTACCATAGCTTCCCCCATAACGCCATGTTTTCACGTACCTACCATAGCTTCCCCTATATCGCTGTGTTTTCTCGCACCTCTCATACCTTCCCCTATATCGTTGTGTTTTCGCGCACCTCCCGTAGCTTCCCATTTCTCGCCGTGTTTTTGCGCACCTCTCATAGCTTCCCATATATTGCGATGTTTTCGTGCACCTCTCATCGCTTTCCCCAATTCGCTGTGTTTTTGCGTACCTCTTGTAGCTTCCCCTCTATCGATGTGTTTTCGCGCACCTCTCATAATTTCCCCTATATCGCTATTTTTTCATGCACCTCCCATAGGTTCCCCAACATCGCTGTGTTTTCGCGTGCCTATCATAACCTCTCCTGTGTTGCTGTGTTCTCGTGCACCTGTCATAGCTTTCCATATATTGTATTGATTTCGCGCACCTCTCATAGCTTCCCCCAAATCGCTGTGTTTTCGCGCACCTTTCATCGCTTTCCCCAAATAGCTGTGTTTTTGCGCACCTCTCATATCTTCCCCCATATTGCCATGTTCTGGTGCACCTCACATAGCTTTCCCTACATCGCTGTGTTTTCGCGCACCTCCCATAGATTCCCCAATATGGCTATGTTTTCGTGCACCTCTTATACCTTCCACTGTCTCGCTGTGTTTTCGCACACCTCCCATAGCATCCCGACATCGCTGTAATTTTTTGCACCTTTCATACCTTCCCCTATAGCGCTGTGTTTTTGCGCACCTCTCATAGCTTCCACTGTATCGTTGTGTTTTCGCACACCTCTCAGACCTTCAAGTATATCGATGTGTGTTTGCACACCTTCCATAGCTTCCCCGTATCACTGTGTTTTCGCGCACCTCTCATACCTTCCTCTAGATTGCCGTGTTTTCACGTAACTCGCATACCTTCCCCTATGTCGTTGTGTTTTTGTGCACCTCTCATACCTTCACCTGTATCAATGTGTTTTCACTCACCTTTCATACCTGCCTCTATAACACATTTTTTCGCAAGCCTCTCATAGCTTCCCCTATATCGCTGTGGTTTTGCGCACCTCTGATAGCTTTCCTGAAATTGCTGTGTTTTTGCGCACCTCTCATAGCTTCCCCTACATCTCTGTGTTTTCATGCACCTCCCATAGCTTCCCCTATATTGCTGTGTTTTCTTGCAACTCTCATACCTTCCCCTATAACTCTCTGTTTTCATGCACCTCCCATAGCTTCCCATATATCGCTGTGTTTCCGCGCACTTCTCATACCTTCCACAATATCACTGCGTTTCCGCGCACGTCTCGTAGGTTCTGCTATATCGATGTGTTTACCTGCACCTCTCATAACTTCCCCTATATCGCTGTGCTTCCATACACCTCCCATAGGTTCCCCTACATTGCTGTGTTTTCACGTGCCTATCATACCTTCCCCTATATCATTGTGTTCTCGTGCATCTCTCATAGCTTTCCATATATTGCAATGTTTTCGTGCACCTCTCATAGCTTCCCCCAAATTGCTGTGTTTTCACGCACCTCTCATACATTCTCTTATATCTTCGTCTTTTCACGCACCTCCCATAGCTTCCACTATATTGCTGTGTTTTCTTGCACCTCTCATACCTTCTCCCATATCGCTCTGTTTTCGTGCACCTCCCATAGCTTCCCATATGTCGCTGTGTTTTCATGCACCTCCCACAGGTTCCCCAACATCGCTGTGTTTTCGCGTGCCTGTCATAACCTCTCCTGTGTTGCTGTGTTCTCGTGCACCTGTCATAACTTTCCATATATTGTATTGATTTCGCGCACCTCTCATCGCTTTCCCCAAATAGCTGTGTTTTTGCGCACCTCTCATATCTTCCCCCATATTGCCGTGCTCTGGAGCACCTCACAAAGCTTCCCCTACATCGCTGTGTTTTCGCGAACCTCCCATAGATTCCCCAATATGGCTTTTTTTTCGCACACCCCTTATACATTCCCCTGTATCGCTGTGCTTTAGCACACCTCACATAGCTTCCCCTATATCGTTGTGATTTCGCGAACCTCTCATACCTTCAAGTATATCGATGTGTGTTTGCGCACCTTCCATAGCTTCCTCTATATCGCTGTGGTTTCGCGCAACTCGCATATCTACCCCTATATCGTTTTGTTTTTGTGCATCTCTCATACCTTCCATATATCAATGTGTTTTCGCGCAGCACTCGTAGCTTCCCTGATATCGATGTGTTTTCGCACACCTCTCATACCTACCCCTATAACGCGTGTTTTTGCAGACCTCTCATAGCTTCCCCTGTATCGCCGTTTTTTCGCACACCTCCCATAGCTTCCCCTGTATCGCTGTGTTTTCGCGCACCTCTCACATCTTCCCCTATATCGCTGTGTTATCGAGCAGCTTTCATAGCTTCCCCTATATTGCTGTGTTTTTGCGCACCTCAGATAGCGTCCCTACATATTCATGTTTTCGGACACCTCCCATAGTTTCTCCTATATCACCGTCTTTTCTCACTCCTCTGATATCGTCCCCTATATCACTCTGTTGTCGTGCACTTCCCATGGCTTCCCCTATATCACTGTATTTCCATGCACCTCCCATAGGTTCCCCTACATCGCTGTATTTTCACGGGCCTATCATACCTTCCCCTATATCATTGTGTTCTCGTGCACCTCTCATAGCTTTCCATATTTTGCAATGTTTTCGTGCACCTCTCTTAGCTTCCCCCAAATCGCTGTGTTTTTGCGCACCTCACATACCTTCCCCTATGTCGTTGTGTATTTGTGCACCTCTCATACCTTCCCCTATATCGCTGTGATTTCGTGCACCTCTCATAACTTTCCTAAAATGGTTGTGTTTTTGCGCACCTCTCATAGCTTCCCCTATATCGCTGTGTTTTTGTGCACCTCTCATACCATCCAATATATCGCTGAGATAACGCTCCCCTCTCATAGCTTCCCCTATATCGCCGTGTTTTCACGCACCTCGCATACCTTCCGCTATATCGTTGAGTTTTTGCGCACCTCTCATACCTTCCACTATATCGATGTGTTCACGCACCTCTCGTAGCTTCCCCTGTATCGATGTGTTTTCGTGCACCTCTCATACCTGCCCATATAACGTGTTTTCTCGCAGATCTCTCATAGCTTCCCCTATATCGCTGTGTTTACGCGTTCCTCGCATATCTTCCACTTTATCGATGTGTTTTCGCGCACTTCTCATACCTTCCCCTATATCGCTGTGTTTTCATGCACCTCGCATAGCTTCCCTTTTTTCACCGTGGTTTCGCGCACCTCTCATAATTTCCCATATATTGCGATGTTTTCGCGCACCTCTCATCGCTTTCCCCAAATCGCTGTCTTTTTGCGCACTTCTCACATCTACCCCCATATATTTTTGTTCTGGTGCTCCTCACATAGCATCCCCTACATTGCTGTGTTTTCGCGCACCTCCAATAGATTCCCCAATATGGCTGTGTTTTCATGCTCCTCCCATAGCTTCCAGTTATCGCTGTCTTCTGTCTCTGTATCTTGTTTTACGGCGGTTGGCATCCAGCTTAATGGTGCATTACCGCCACCCTCTGCTCCAGAATGTGCACTAGACATACATTCTAAATCCCTTCACCCAATCACACACACATATATATACAAACCTACACTTCACCCTCCCATCTTTGACCATCCTAGTATCCTATTCCTGTTTATTCGTCATATTCTATAAAAAACCCCTGTACCCCTTAAAAACGCTAAAATCGCTGTCTTTTCCCGAACCTCCCATAGATTCCTCAATATGGCTGTGTTTTCGCGCACCCTTTATACCTTCCCCTGTATCGCTGTGCTTTAGCACACCTCATATAGCTTCCCCGATATTGCTGTGATATCGTGCACCTCCTGTAGCTTCCCCTATATCACTGTGTTTTCTTGCACCTCTCATAGCATCCCCTATATTGCTGTGATATCGTGCACCTCCTGTAGCTTCCCCTATATCACTGTGTTTTCTTGCACCTCTCATAGCTTCCCCTATATTGCTGTGTTTTCGCGCACCTTCCATAGCTTCCCCTATATCGTTGTGATTTCGTGCACCTCTCATAACTTCAAGTATATCGATGTGTGTTTGTGCACCTTCCATAGCTTCCCCTATATCGCTGTGTTTTTGCGCAACTCGCGTACTTACCCCTATATCGTTTTGTATTTGTGCACCTCTCACACCTTCCATATATCAATGTGTTTTCGCGCACCTCTCGTAGTTTCCCTGATATCGATGTATTTTCGCACACCTCTCATACCTGCCCCTATAACGCGTTTTTTGCAGACCTCTCATAGCTTCCTCTGTGTCGCTGTGTTTTCCCGCACCTCCCATAGCTTCCAAAATATCGTTGTATTTTCACACACCTCTGATACCTTCCCCTATATCGCTGTGTTTTCGCGCACCTCTTATAGCTTCCCATATATCGTCGTGTTTTCGCGCACTTCTCACGTCTTCCCCTATGTCGCTGTGTTATCGAGCAGCTTTCATAGCTTCCCCTATATTGCTGTGTTTTCGCATACCTCCCATAGCTTCCGCTATATCGCAGTTTTCACACACGTCTCATAGCTTGCCATATATGACGATGTGTTCGCACACCTCTCATAAATTCCCCTAGATCGCTGTGTTTTCGCGCATCTCACATAGCGTCCCCTATATTGCCATGTTTTTGCACACCTCCCATAGCTTCCCCTATATCGCCGTCTTTTCTCACTCCTCTGATACCTTCCCCTATATCGCTCTGTTGTCGTGCACTTCCCATGGTTTCCCATATATCGCTGTGTTTTCGTGCACCACTCATACCTTCCCCTACATCACTGTATTTTCGTGCATCTCTCATATTTTCTACTATAATGCCATGTGTTCACACACCTCCCATAGCTTCCACTATATCGCTGTGTTTTCTCTCACCTCTCATATCTTCTCCTAAATCGCTCTGTTTTCGCGCACCTCTCGTAACTTCCCATATATCGCTGCATTTACGCACACCTCTCATAGATTTCCCTATATCTCTATGTTTTTGTGCACCTCCCATAGCTTCCCCTATATCGCTGTGCTTTTGTGCACCTCTCGTACCGTCCAATGTATTCACTGAGATAACGCTCCCCGCTCATAGCTTCCCCTATATCGCCGTGTTTTCGCGTACCTCGCATACGTTCCGCTGTTCCCGATGTTGGGGAAGTCCAGAACGAGGGGTCACAGTTTGAGGATAAAGGGGAAGCTTTTTAGAACCGAGATTAGGAAAAACTTCTTCACACAGAGAATGGTGAATCTGTGGAAATCTCTGCCACAGGAAACAGTTGAGGCCAGTTCATTGACTATATTTAAGAGGGAGTTAGATATGGCCCTTGTGGCTACGGGGATCGGGGGTATGGAGGGAAGGCTGGTGCAGGGTTCTGAGTTGGATGATCAACCATGATCATAATAAATGGCGGTGCAGGCTCGAAGAGCCGAATGGCCTACTCCTGCACCTATTTTCTATGTTTCTATGTTTCTATACCTCCCATAGCTTCCGCTATATCACTGTTTTCGCACACCTCTCATAGCTTGCCATATATGGTGATGTTTTCGCACATCTCTCATAACTTCCCCTAGATCGCTGAGTTTTCGCGCACCTCACAAAGCGTCCCCTATATCGCCATGTTTTTGCACACCTCCCATAGCTTCCACTATATTGCTGTGTTTTCTCTCACCTCTCATACCTTCCCCTATATCGCTCTGTTTTCGCGCACCTCTCGTAGTTTTGAATATATATCGGTGAGTTTTCGCGCACCTCTCATAGTTTTCCCTATATCGCTATGTTTTCGCACACCTCCTACAGCTTCCGCTATATCGTTCTGTTTTTGTGTACCTCTCATACCGTCCCATATATCACTGAGCTAACGCTCCCCTCTCATAGCTTCCCCTATATTGCCGTGTTTTCGCACACCTCTCATAGATTCCCCTAGATCGCTGTGTTTTCTGTACCTCGCATACCTTCCGCGTTATCGTTGAGTTTTTGCGCACCTCTCATACCTTCCACTATATCGATGTGTTCGCGCACTTCATCCCTTCCCTTATATCACCGTGTTTTCCCGCACCTCTCATAGCTTCCGCTATATAGCTGTGTTTTCATGCACCTCGCACAGCTTTCCCTATGTCATTGTGGTTTTGTGCACCTCTCATACCTTCCACTATATCGACGTGTTTTCGTGCAACTCGTGTAGCTTCCCCGTATCGATGTGTTTTCGCGCACCTCTCATACCTGCCTCTATAACGCGTTTTTTCGCAGATCTCTCATAGTTTCCCCTTTTTCACCATGTTTTCGCGCACTTCTCATCGCTTTCTGCAAATCGTTGTGTTTTTGTGCACCTCTCATATCTTCCCCCATATTGCAGTGTTCTGGTGCACCTCACATAGCTTCCCCTACATCGCCGTGTTTTCGCGCACCTCCCTTAGATTCCCCGATAACGCTGTGATTTTGTGCACCTCTCATATCTTCTACTATAGCGCTGTGTTTTTGCGCACCTCCCATACCTTCCAATTATCGCTGTGTTTTTGCGCACCTTTCCATAGATTCCCCAACATGGCTGTCTTTTCGTGCACCTCTTATATCTTCCCCTGTATCGCTGTGCTTTCGCACACATCCCATAGCTTCCCTGATATCGCTGTGATTTTGCGCACCTCCCGTAGCTTCCCCTATATTGATTTGTTTTCTTGCACCTCTCATAGGTACCCATATATCGATGTGTTTTCACGCACCTTACATAGCTTCCCCTATTTTGTTATTTTCGCGCACCTCTCATGCCTTCAAGTAGATCGATATGTGTTTGCGCACCTTCGCATACCTACCCCTATATCGTTTTGTTTCGTGCACCTCTCAATTAGGAAGGGGAAAAAAGATTATGAGAGAAAACTGGCAGGGAACATAAAAACTGACTGTAAAAGCTTTTATAGATATGTAAAAAAGAAAAGACTGGTAAAGACAAATGTAGGTCCCCTGCAGACAGAAACAGGTGAATTGATTATGGGGAGCAAGGACATGGCAGACCAATTGAATAATTACTTTGGTTCTGTCTTCACTAAGGAGGACATAAATAATCTTCCAGAAATAGTAGGGGACAGAGGGTCCAGTGAGATGGAGGAACTGAGAGAAATACTTGTTAGTAGGGAAGTGGTGTTAGGTAAATTGAAGGGATTGAAGGCAGATAAATCCCCAGGGCCAGATGGTCTGCATCCTAGAGTGCTTAAGGAAGTAGCCCAAGAAATAGTGGATGCATTAGTGATAATTTTTCAAAACTCGTTAGATTCTGGACTAGTTCCTGAGGATTGGAGGGTGGCTAATGTAACCCCACTTTTTAAAAAAGGAGGGAGAGAGAAACCAGGGAATCATAGACCGGTTAGCCTAACGTCGGTGGTGGGGAAACTGCTGGAGTCAGTTATCAAAGATGTGATAACAGCACATTTGGAAAGCGGTGAAATCATCGGACAAAGTCAGCATGGATTTGTGAAAGGAAAATCATGTCTGACGAATCTCATAGAATTTTTTGAGGATGTAACTAGTAGAGTGGATAGGGGAGAACCAGTGGATGTGGTATATTTGGATTTTCAAAAGGCTTTTGACAAGGTCCCACACAGGAGATTAGTGTGCAAACTTAAAGCACACGACATTGGGGGTAAGGTATTGATGTGGATGGAGAATTGGTTAGCAAACAGGAAGCAAAGTGTGGGAATAAACGGGACCTTTTCAGAATGGCAGGCGGTGACTAGTGGGGTACCGCAAGGCTCAGTGCTGGGACCCCAGTTGTTTACAATATATATTAATGACTTGGATGAGGAAATTAAATGCAGCATCTCCAAGTTTGCAGATGACACGAAGCTGGGTGGCAGTGTTAGCTGTGAGGAGGATGCTGAGAGGATGCAGAGTGACTTGGATAGGTTGGGTGAGTGGGCAAATTCATGGCAGATGCAATTTAATGTGGATAAATGTGAAGTTATCCACTTTGGTGGCAAAAATAGGAAAACATATTATTATCTGATTGGTGGCCGATTAGGAAAAGGGGAGGTGCACCGAGACCTGGGTGTCATTATACACCAGTCATTGAAAGTGGGCATGCAGGTACAGCAGGTGGTGAAAAAGGTGAATGGTATGCTGGCATTTATAGCGAGAGGATTCGAGTACAGGAGCAGGGAGGTAATACTGCAGTTGTACAAGGCCTTGGTGAGACCACACCTGGAGTATTGTGTGCAGTTTTGGTCCCCTAATCTGAGGAAAGACATCCTTGCCATAGAGGGAGTACAGAGAAGGTTTACCAGATTGATTCCTGGGATGGCAGGACTTTCATATGAAGAAAGACTGGATGAACTGGGCTTGTACTCGTTGGAATTTAGAAGATTGAAGGGGGATCTGATTGAAACGTATAAAATCCTAAAGGGATTGGACAGGCTAGATGCAGGAAGATTGTTCCCGATGTTGGGGAAGTCCAGAATAAGGGGTCACAGTTTGAGGATAAAGGGGAAGCCTTTTAGGACTGAGATTAGGAAAAACTTCTTCACACAGAGAGTGGTGAATCTGTGGAATTCTCTGCCACAGAAAACAGTTGAGGCCAGTTCATTGACTATACTTAAGAAGGAGTTAGATATGACCCTTGTGGCTACGGGGATCAGAGGGTATGGAGGGAAGGCTGGGGCGGGGTTCTGAGTTGGATGATCAGCCATGATCATAATAAATGACGGTGCAGGCTCGAAGGGCCGAATGGCCTACTCCTGCACCTATTTTCTATGTTTCTATGTTTCTATACCTTCCCCTGTATCGATGTGCTTTCACGCACCTCTCGTAGCTTCCCTGGTATTGATGTGTTTTCGCGTACCTCTCATACCTACCCCTGTAATGCGTATTTTTGCAGGCCTCTCATATCTTCCCCGATATCGCTGTGTTTTCGCGCACCTCGTATACCTACCCCTATATCGTTGTGCTTTCGCGCACCACTCATACCTTCCACTATATCGATGCGTTTTCGCCACATCTCACACCTTGTCCTATATCGCTGTGTATTCACACACCTCCCATAGCTTCCCATTTTTTGCTGTTTTTTCGCGCACCTCACATGGCTTCCCATATATTGCGATGTTTTCCCACACCTCTCATCACTTTCCCCAAGTCACTGTGTTTTTGTGCAACTCTCATAGCTTCTCCTGTATCGCTGTGTTTTCCCGCACCTCCCATAGCTTCCCCAATATCATTGTGTTTTCGCACACCTCTGATACCTTTCCCTATATCGCCGCGTTTTCACGCACCTCTCACATCTTTCCCTATGTCGCTTTGTTTTCAAACAGCTTTCATACCTTCCCCGATATTGCTGTGTTTTCGCGTACCTCCCACTGCTTCCGCTATATCGCTGTTTTGGCACACCTCTCATAGCTTGCCATATATGGCGATATTTTCGCACACCTCCCACAGCTTCCCCTATATCGCTGTGCTTTCTCGCACCTCTGCTACCTTCCCCTATATCTCTCTGTTGTCGTGCACCTCCCCTGGCTTCCCATATATCGCTGAGTTTTCTCGCACCTCTCATAATTTCTCCCATAACGCCGTGTTTTCACGCATCTCACATAGCTTCCCCTATATCGCTGTGTTTTCTCGCACCTCTCATACCTTCCCCTATATTGCTCTGTTTTTGTGCACCTCCTGTAGCTTCCCATTTTTCGCCATGTTTTCGTGCACCTCTCATAGCTTCCCATATATCGCTATGTTTTCGTGCACCTCCTGTAGCTTCCCCTATATTGCCGTGTTTTCTTGCACCCTTCATACCTTCCCCTATATTACTCTGTTTTTCGTGCACCTCCCATAGCTTCCCATATATTGCTGTGTTTTCGCATACCTCTCATACCTTCCACTATATCGCTGTGTTTACGCGCACCTCTCGTAGCTTCTCCTATATCGATGTGTTTTCGCGCACCTCTCATAACTTCCCATATATCATCGTGTTTTCGTGCACCTCCCATAGGTTCCCCTATAAGACTGTGTTTTTGCTCACCTCTCATAGCTGCCACTATATCGCCATATTTTTGCGCAGATCTCATATCTTCCCCTATAGAGGTGCGTTTTCTCTCACCTCTCATAACTTCCCTTATATCGCCCTGTTTTCGCACACCTCTCATACATTCCTCTACATCTCCATGTTTTCGCGCAGTGCTCATACCTTCCTGTATATTGGTGTGAGTTTGCGCACCTCGCATACTTCCCCTAT
>NW_027275268.1:0-63425 GCF_030028105.1 Mobula birostris
ACAGTGGTGTCATCAGCAAACCTAAATATGGCCTTGGAGCTGTGCTTAGCCACCCAGTCAGATGTATAAAGCAGTAGATCAGAGGGCTAACCACCTGAGCTGAGGGTGATCGTGGAGGAGATGTTGTTGCCAATCCAAACTAACTGATATCTGCAAGTGAGGAAATAAAGGATCCAGTTTCACAAGGAGATATTGGGGCATGGATCTTGAAGCTTATTGATTAGTTTTGATAGTGATTGAATGTATCCTGATGTATGCACTATCCAGATGTTTCAGGGTTGAGTGAAATGCCAATGAAATTGCATCTGCTGTTGACCTGTTGTGACAGCAGGCAAATTGGAGCAGATCCAAGTTGTTCTTCAGGCTTCAGAATATCGTGTCTCCGGAATAGATAAAGTCCCTCCATATTCAATGGATGACTATGATGCAGCAATTATGCAGTTGCTTGGAGCATTGTAGTTAGTCCAAAATTCTGATTTTTTAACTCCATTTTTGTCTTCATTTTTTGATTTGACGGTGATACATGGCAGCTAGGGAATTCCTTCTGAAATAAGAACTCTAGAGCCAGATTCAGCACTCAAGGAATAATTTATTTATTTGTTCATTTTATTCAAGAACCATCCGTAAGTACTGTATTAGTACCCAGGTCACTGCACAAAGTTTTGGGCTTAGAATTATTCAGGAGAGACTGCGTCTACTGGATGCAGTGAGATATTCATTTCCTTCTGCCTTTAGTATAAACCCTTAACTTTTGTTTGTAAAATATTTTTCAACATAAATTGCCAGATCTTTTCTATCCAGCCAGTCTTTTTGGACATGCAGCTCCAAAATGATTTATCAGTGAATGTCAGCTTATTTTTTTTTACTTCAGCAATAAACTTTATTCAGAAAATTATATACAAGAATACAAAAAAGTGCATGGCCTACTTAACATTCATGGCGTGATTCAGTCTAGATGTTTGCAATATCATCAGTCTATCCATTTGTCGTGTTAGCATTTCTTATGTGCAAGGCACCATTACCACACTTTGGATAATACGAACTTTTGAGAAGCCAGACACAGAATATAATGCCAAAGATGGGAAGCAGTTAACAGCTGCCAATGGTTGGTGCCTCACTTTCTACATGTTGATTTACAAATAGATGCGGTATAACTGGACTTACTTTAATGTTCAGTTATTTTACGCATCTGATGGCAAGGCTATTAGTAGGGACAGGTTAATGCACTTAACGTTTTTTCACAAATCCAATACAGGCAGGAGATTAAATTAATCCCTGTACAAGTGAATACATTCCCTAATGGCATCAATCCACTCAATGTGCACTGTCTACCGAAGGAAAACACTGAAAATGTAAATGTGGCCTCTTAGATTTGAAAGTGGTGTCACCAATATATTATTGAAGATTGCTGCATAAATTGCAATGAAATAGAAGAGATATGTTGTGTTTTCATTGGTATTTGACATTTTCTTTCTGCAATTCAGTGTGACTGTTTCACAGTGCAATAGAACAGTATTCAAACCCAACACATAATTTGGCATTAATCAATTGTAGTCCAATTCAGCAGTACAGCTGAAAAAAGAAAACCTGAAGATGGAGTGGTGTTCATAAATTAACTGGGTACCTCAGTTTTACCTTATGTTATAAAATGTTTAACCTACTTATTTATAAATCCCAGCATTTCCTAGTACAGCGGTGAAACATGTGACCATGTGCTCCATAATTCTCAATATTTCACATAAGATTTAACAAAATGTTGTGTCTGAAAATAGTCTTTAATTTATTGGAAGTGTGGATCAGCAAGTTACTTTCACTGCTGCTGTGCAGATTCAAGCTAATTATTACAATTGACCAAGAATGCTGATAAGTTTTAGATTTTTGTTTAATATTCCTCTAAGACAGAGGTTCCCAACCTTTTTTATGCCATGGACCCCAGGCTGGGAACCCCTAATTTAAGAGATATGCAAGCTGGCATTTATCCTATCATTCCAGTAGGCACTAACCACGTTCCACACACTCACGACATTCCACACACTCACCACGTTCCACACTCTCACCACGTTCCACTCACTCACCATGTTCCACT
Source organism: Mobula birostris (assembly GCF_030028105.1). Lineage (NCBI taxonomy): Eukaryota > Metazoa > Chordata > Chondrichthyes > Myliobatiformes > Myliobatidae > Mobula > Mobula birostris. The sequence goes on from NW_027275268.1 coordinate 2,087, forward strand.
CCCTCACCGTGGTCCACACAGCCACCACGTTCCACACACTCACCACGTTCCACACTCTCACCACTTTCACTCACTCACCACTTAACACACACTCACCATGTTCCACACTCTCACCACGTTCCACTCTCTCGCCATGTTCCACACACTCACCACGTTCCACACTCTCACCACTTTCTACTCTCTCACCATGTTCCACTCACTCACCACGTTCCACACTCTCACGACGTTCCACTCACTCACCACATTCCACACACTCACCACGTTCCACACACCCACAATGTTCCACTCACACACCACGTTCCACACACTCACCATGTTCCACTGACCCACCACATTCCACACACTCACCACGTTCCAGACACTCACGACATTCCACACACTCACCACGTTCCACACTCTCACCACGTTCCACTCACTCACCATGTTCCACTCCCTCACCATGGTCCACACAGCCACCACGTTCCACACACTCACCACGTTCCACACTCTCACCACTTTCACTCACTCACCACTTAACACACACTCACCATGTTCCACACTCTCACCACGTTCCACTCTCTCACCATGTTCCACACACTCACCACGTTCCTAACGATTACGACGTACCACACAGCCTTCACGTTCCACTCCCTCACGACGTTCCAATCACTCACCACGTTCCACTCCCTCACCATGTTCCACACAGCCACCACGTTCCACACACTCGCCACGTTCCACACTCTCGCCACGTTCCACACACTCACCACATTCCACACACTCACCACATTCCACTCATTCACCATGTTCCAATCTCTCACCATCTCCACACACCCTCCACGTTCCACACAAACACCGCATTCCACACACTTACCACATTCTACTCACTCACTACGTTCCACACACTCACCACGTTCCACTCACTCACCATGTTCCACACTCTCGCCACGTTCCACTCACTAACCATGTTCCACTCCCTCACCATGTTCCACACAGCCACCACGTTTCACACACACAGCACCTTCCACACATTCAACACGTTCCAGATAGTCACCACGTTCCACACGCTCACCACGTTCCCCATACTCATCACGTTCCACTCCCTCACCATTATCCACTTACTCACCATGCTCCACTCACTCACCATGTTCCACTCACTCACCACGTTCCACACTCTCACGACGTTCCACTCGCTCACCACGTTCCACACACTCACCACGTTCCACACACCCACAATGTTCCACTCACACACCACGTTCCACACACTCACCATGTTCCACTGACCCACCACATTCCACACACTCACCACGTTCCACACACTCACGACATTCCACACACTCACCACGTTCCACTCACACACCACGTTCCACACACTCACCATGTTCCACTGACCCACCACATTCCACACACTCACCACGTTCCACACACCCACCATGTTCCACGCACTCACCACGTTCCACACACTCACCACATTCCACTCTCTCACCACATTCCACACTCTAACCATGTTTCACTCACTGACCACGATCCACTCACTCACCACGTTCCACACACCCGCCACGTTCCACACTCTCAGCACGTTCAACTAACTCACCACGTTCCACACACTCACCACGTTCCACACTCTCTACGTTCCACTCTCTCACCACTTTTCCTCACTCACAACGTTCCACACTCTCACCACGTTCAACTCACTGACCACGTTCAACTCACTCAACACGTTCCACAAACTCACAACGTTCCACTCACTCACCATTTTCCACACTCCCACCACGTTCCACACGCTCACCACGTTCCACACACTCAGCACATTCCACACACTCACCACATTCCACTCCCTCACCATGTTCCACTTTCTCACCATGCTCCACACACCCACCACATTCCACACACCCACCATGCTCCACACACTCAGGATCTTCCACTCACTCAACATGTTCCACCCACTCACCACGTTCCACACACGTACCACGTTCCACACATGCACCACGTTCCACACATTCAGCACGTTCCACACATTCACCACGTTCCACATGATTACCACGTAGCACACAGTCATCACGTTCCACTCCCTTGCCATGTTCCACACACTCACCATGTTCCACTCACTCAACATGTTCCACACATTGACCACGTTCCACACACTCACCACATTCCACTCATTCACCATATTCCAATCTCTCACCATCTCCACACACCCTCCACGTTCCACACAAACACCGCATTCCACATACTCACCATGTTCTACTCACTCACTACGTTCCACTCACTCACCATGTTCCACTCTCTCAACATGTCCACACACCCACCACGTTCCACACTCTCACCACGTTCCACTCACTCACCATGTTCCACTCCCTCACCATGGTCCACACAGCCACAACGTTCCACAAGCTCACCGCGTTCCACAGACTCACCACGTTCCACACTCTCACCACTTTCAACTCACTCACCATGTTCCACTCCTTTACCATGCTCCACACACCCACGACGTTCCACAAACGCACCACGTTCCACACACACACACCACGTTCCACACACTCACCACGTTCCACACTCTCAACACGTTCCACTCCCTTACCATGTTCCACACAGCCACCACGTTAAACACAGTCACCACGTTCCACACACTCACCACGTTCCACATTCTCACCACGTACCACACACTCACCACATTCCACACTCTCACCACGTTCCACACTCTCACTACGTTCCACACACCCACCACGTTACACACTCTCACCACATTGCACTCACTCAGCACTTTAATCTCCCTCACCATGTTCCACACACCCACCACGTTGCACACACTCACCACTTCCCACACACCCACCATGTTCCACACACTCACCACGTTCCACTCAGTTACCAACACACTCACCGCGTTCCATTCACTGATCATGTTGCACTCACTCACCATGTTCCACATTCCACATTCCACACAACCACCACGTTCCACACACCCACCATGTTCCACTCACACACCACGTTCCACACACTCACCATGTTCCACTGACCCACCACATTCCACACACTCACCACGTTCCACACACCCACCATGTTCCACGCACTCACCACGTTCCACACACTCACCACGTTCCACTCTCTCACCACATTCCACACTCTAACCATGTTTCACTCACTGACCACGATCCACTCACTCACCACGTTCCACACACCCGCCACGTTCCACACTCTCACCACATTCAACTAACTCACCACGTTCCACACACTCACCACGTTCCACACTCTCTACGTTCCACTCTCTCACCACTTTCCACTCACTCACAACGTTCCACACTCTCACCACGTTCAACTCACTGACCACGTTCCACTCACTCAACACGTTCCACAAACTCACCACGTTCCACTCTCTCACCACATTCCACACTCTAACCACGTTCAACTCACTGACCACGTTCCACACATTCAGCACGTTCCACACATTCACCACGTTCCACATGATTACCACGTAGCACACAGTCATCACGTTCCACTCCCTCACCATGTTCCACACACTCACCATGTTCCACTCACTCAACATGTTCCACACATTGACCACGTTCCACACACTCACCACATTCCACTCATTCACCATATTCCAATCTCTCACCATCTCCACACACCCTCCACGTTCCACACAAACACCGCATTCCACTCACTCACCACGTTCTACTCACTCACTACGTTCCAAACACTCACCACGCTCCACTCACTCACCGCGTTCCACACACTCACCACATTCCACACACTCATCACATTACACTCACTCACCATATTCCACTCTCTCAACATGTCCACACACCCACCACGTTCCAAACTCTCACCCCGTTCCACTCACTCACCATGTTCCACTCTCTCAACATTTCCACACACCCATCACGTTCCACACTCTCACCACGTTCCATTCACTCACCACGTTCCACTCCCTCACCATGGTCCACACAGCCACAACGTTCCACAAGCTCACCACGTTCCACAGACTCACCACGTTCCACACTCTCACCACATTCCACTCACTCACCATGTTCCACTCCCTTACCATGCTCCACACACCCACGACGTTCCACAAACGCTCCACGTTCCACACACACACCACGTTCCACACACTCACCACGTTCCACACTCTCAACACGTTCCACTCCCTCACCATGTTCCACACAGCCACCACGTTCCACATTCTCACCACGTACCACACACTCACCACATTCCACACTCTCACCACGTTCCACACTCTCACCACGTTCCACTCACTCACCATGTTCCACTCCCTCACCATGGTCCACACAGCCACCACGTTCCACACACTCACCACGTTCCACACTCTCACCACTTTCACTCACTCACCACTTAACACACACTCACCATGTTCCACACTCTCACCACGTTCCACTCTCTCACCATGTTCCACACACTCACCACGTTCCTAACGATTACGACGTACCACACAGCCTTCACGTTCCACTCCCTCACGACGTTCCAATCACTCACCACGTTCCACTCCCTCACCATGTTCCACACAGCCACCACGTTCCACACACTCGCCACGTTCCACACTCTCGCCACGTTCCACACACTCACCACATTCCACACACTCACCACATTCCACTCATTCACCATGTTCCAATCTCTCACCATCTCCACACACCCTCCACGTTCCACACAAACACCGCATTCCACACACTTACCACATTCTACTCACTCACTACGTTCCACACACTCACCACGTTCCACTCACTCACCATGTTCCACACTCTCGCCACGTTCCACTCACTAACCATGTTCCACTCCCTCACCATGTTCCACACAGCCACCACGTTTCACACACACAGCACCTTCCACACATTCAACACGTTCCAGATAGTCACCACGTTCCACACGCTCACCACGTTCCCCATACTCATCACGTTCCACTCCCTCACCATTATCCACTTACTCACCATGCTCCACTCACTCACCATGTTCCACTCACTCACCACGTTCCACACTCTCACGACGTTCCACTCGCTCACCACGTTCCACACACTCACCACGTTCCACACACCCACAATGTTCCACTCACACACCACGTTCCACACACTCACCATGTTCCACTGACCCACCACATTCCACACACTCACCACGTTCCACACACTCACGACATTCCACACACTCACCACGTTCCACTCACACACCACGTTCCACACACTCACCATGTTCCACTGACCCACCACATTCCACACACTCACCACGTTCCACACACCCACCATGTTCCACGCACTCACCACGTTCCACACACTCACCACATTCCACTCTCTCACCACATTCCACACTCTAACCATGTTTCACTCACTGACCACGATCCACTCACTCACCACGTTCCACACACCCGCCACGTTCCACACTCTCAGCACGTTCAACTAACTCACCACGTTCCACACACTCACCACGTTCCACACTCTCTACGTTCCACTCTCTCACCACTTTTCCTCACTCACAACGTTCCACACTCTCACCACGTTCAACTCACTGACCACGTTCATCTCACTCAACACGTTCCACAAACTCACAACGTTCCACTCACTCACCATTTTCCACACTCCCACCACGTTCCACACGCTCACCACGTTCCACACACTCAGCACATTCCACACACTCACCACATTCCACTCCCTCACCATGTTCCACTTTCTCACCATGCTCCACACACCCACCACATTCCACACACCCACCATGCTCCACACACTCAGGATCTTCCACTCACTCAACATGTTCCACCCACTCACCACGTTCCACACACGTACCACGTTCCACACATGCACCACGTTCCACACATTCAGCACGTTCCACACATTCACCACGTTCCACATGATTACCACGTAGCACACAGTCATCACGTTCCACTCCCTTGCCATGTTCCACACACTCACCATGTTCCACTCACTCAACATGTTCCACACATTGACCACGTTCCACACACTCACCACATTCCACTCATTCACCATATTCCAATCTCTCACCATCTCCACACACCCTCCACGTTCCACACAAACACCGCATTCCACATACTCACCATGTTCTACTCACTCACTACGTTCCACTCACTCACCATGTTCCACTCTCTCAACATGTCCACACACCCACCACGTTCCACACTCTCACCACGTTCCACTCACTCACCATGCTCCACTCTCTCAACATGTCCACACACCCACCACGTTCCACACTCTCACCACGTTCCACTCACTCACCATGTTCCACTCCCTCACCATGGTCCACACAGCCACAACGTTCCACAAGCTCACCGCGTTCCACAGACTCACCACGTTCCACACTCTCACCACTTTCAACTCACTCACCATGTTCCACTCCTTTACCATGCTCCACACACCCACGACGTTCCACAAACGCACCACGTTCCACACACACACACCACGTTCCACACACTCACCACGTTCCACACTCTCAACACGTTCCACTCCCTTACCATGTTCCACACAGCCACCACGTTAAACACAGTCACCACGTTCCACACACTCACCACGTTCCACATTCTCACCACGTACCACACACTCACCACATTCCACACTCTCACCACGTTCCACACTCTCACTACGTTCCACACACCCACCACGTTACACACTCTCACCACATTGCACTCACTCAGCACTTTAATCTCCCTCACCATGTTCCACACACCCACCACGTTGCACACACTCACCACTTCCCACACACCCACCATGTTCCACACACTCACCACGTTCCACTCAGTTACCAACACACTCACCGCGTTCCATTCACTGATCATGTTGCACTCACTCACCATGTTCCACATTCCACATTCCACACAACCACCACGTTCCACACACCCACCATGTTCCACTCACACACCACGTTCCACACACTCACCATGTTCCACTGACCCACCACATTCCACACACTCACCACGTTCCACACACCCACCATGTTCCACGCACTCACCACGTTCCACACACTCACCACGTTCCACTCTCTCACCACATTCCACACTCTAACCATGTTTCACTCACTGACCACGATCCACTCACTCACCACGTTCCACACACCCGCCACGTTCCACACTCTCACCACATTCAACTAACTCACCACGTTCCACACACTCACCACGTTCCACACTCTCTACGTTCCACTCTCTCACCACTTTCCACTCACTCACAACGTTCCACACTCTCACCACGTTCAACTCACTGACCACGTTCCACTCACTCAACACGTTCCACAAACTCACCACGTTCCACTCTCTCACCACATTCCACACTCTAACCACGTTCAACTCACTGACCACGTTCCACACATTCAGCACGTTCCACACATTCACCACGTTCCACATGATTACCACGTAGCACACAGTCATCACGTTCCACTCCCTCACCATGTTCCACACACTCACCATGTTCCACTCACTCAACATGTTCCACACATTGACCACGTTCCACACACTCACCACATTCCACTCATTCACCATATTCCAATCTCTCACCATCTCCACACACCCTCCACGTTCCACACAAACACCGCATTCCACTCACTCACCACGTTCTACTCACTCACTACGTTCCAAACACTCACCACGCTCCACTCACTCACCGCGTTCCACACACTCACCACATTCCACACACTCATCACATTACACTCACTCACCATATTCCACTCTCTCAACATGTCCACACACCCACCACGTTCCAAACTCTCACCCCGTTCCACTCACTCACCATGTTCCACTCTCTCAACATTTCCACACACCCATCACGTTCCACACTCTCACCACGTTCCATTCACTCACCACGTTCCACTCCCTCACCATGGTCCACACAGCCACAACGTTCCACAAGCTCACCACGTTCCACAGACTCACCACGTTCCACACTCTCACCACATTCCACTCACTCACCATGTTCCACTCCCTTACCATGCTCCACACACCCACGACGTTCCACAAACGCTCCACGTTCCACACACACACCACGTTCCACACACTCACCACGTTCCACACTCTCAACACGTTCCACTCCCTCACCATGTTCCACACAGCCACCACGTTCCACATTCTCACCACGTACCACACACTCACCACATTCCACACTCTCACCACGTTCCACACTCTCACTACGTTCCACACACCCACCACGTTACACACTCTCACCACATTGCATTCACTCACCACTTTCCTCTCCCTCACCATGTTCCACAGACCCACCACGTTGCACACAGTCACCACGTTTAACACACCCACCATGTTCCACACACTCACCACGTTCCACTCAGTTACCAAGTTCCACAGAGTCACCACTTTGCACTCACCCACCATGTTCCACACACTCACCGCGTTCCACTCACTGACCATGTTCCACTCACTCACCATGTTCCACATTCCACATTCCACACAACCACCACGTTCCACACTCTCACCACGTTCCACACACCCACCATGTTCCACTCACACACCACGTTCCACACACTCACCATGTTCCACTGACCCACCACATTCCACACACTCACCACGTTCCACACACGTACCACGTTCCTCACCCGCACCACGTTCCACACATTCAGCACGTTCCACACATTCACCACACATGATGACCACGTACCACACAGTCATCACGTTCCACGACCTCACCATGTTCCACACACCCACCATGTTCCACTCACTCAACATGTTCCAAACACTGACCACCTTCCACACACTCACCACATTCCACTCATTCGCCATGTTCCAATCTCTCACCATGTCCACACACCCTCCACTTTCCACACAAACACCGCATTCCACACACTCACCACGTTCTACTCACTCACTACGTTCCACACACTCACCACGTTCCATTCACTCACCACGTTCCACACTCTCACCACGTTCCACTCACTCACCATGTTCCACTCCCTCACCATGTTCCACACAGCCACCATGCTCCAAACACCCACCACGTTCCACACACTCAGCACGTTCCACACATTCAGCACGTTCCACACATTCACCACACATGATGACCACGTACCACACAGTCATCACGTTCCACTCCCTCACCATGTTCCACACACCCACCACGTTCCACACAGTCAGCACTTTCCACTCACCCACCACGTTCCACACACTCAGCACTTTCCACTCACTGACCATGTTCCACTCACTCACCATGTTCCACATTCCACATTCCATACAACCACCACGTTCCACACTCTCACCACGTTCCACACACCGAGCATGTTCCACTCACACACCACGTTCCACACACTCACCACGTTCCACACTCTCACAACGTTCCACTCTCTCACCACGTTCCACTCTCTGACCATGTTTCACTCACTGACCACGTTCCACTCACTCACCACATTCCACACACCCACCACGTTCCACACTCTCACCACGTTCAACTAACTCACCATGTTCCACTCCCTCACCATGTTCCACACAGCCACCATGCTCCAAACACCCACCACGTTCCACACACTCACCACGTTCCACAGACGTACCACGTTCCACACACGCACCACGTTCCACACATTCAGCACGTTCCACACATTCAGCACACATGATGACCACGTCCCACACAGTCATCACGTTCCACTCCCTCACCACGTTCTGCACACTCACTACGTTCCACACACTCACCACGTTCCATTCACTCACCACGTTCCACTCACTCACCATGTTCCACTCCCTCACCATGTTCCACACAGCCACCATGCTCCAAACATCCACCACGTTCCACACACTCACCACGTTCCACAGACTCACCACATTCCACTCACTCACCATGTTCCACTCCCTTACCATGCTCCACATACCCACCACGTTCCACAAACTCACCCCGTTCCACATACACACCACGTTCCACACACTCACCACGTTCCACACTCTCACCACTTTCCACTCACTCACCATGTTCCACATACCCACCATGTTCCTCACACTCACCACGTTCCACACACTCTTCAAATTCCACCCATTCACCACGTTCCACACATTCACCACGTTCCACACACTCACCACGTTCCACACACTCACCACGTTCTAATCACTCACTACGTTGTTCCACTCTCTCACCATCCTCCACACACCCAACACGTTCCACACACCCAGCATGTTCCATTCACTCAACATGTTCCACACACTCACCACGTTCCACACACGTACCACGTTCCACACACGCACCACGTTCCACTCACTCAACACGTTCCACACACTCACCACGTTCCACTCACTCACCATTTTCTACACTCCCACCACGTTACACACGCTCCCCACGTTCCACACACTCAGCACATTCCACACACTCACCACATACCACTCCCTCACCATATTCCACTTTCTCACCATGCTCCACACACCCACCACATTCCACACACCCACCATGTTCCACACACTCAGCATGTTCCACTCACTCACCACGTTCCACACACTCACCACGTTCTAATCACTCACTACGTTGTTCCACTCTCTCACCATCCTCCACACACCCAACACGTTCCACACACCCAGCATGTTCCATTCACTCAACATGTTCCACACACTCACCACGTTCCACACACGTACCACGTTCCACACACGCACCACGTTCCACTCACTCAACACGTTCCACACACTCACCACGTTCCACTCACTCACCATTTTCTACACTCCCACCACGTTACACACGCTCCCCACGTTCCACACACTCAGCACATTCCACACACTCACCACATACCACTCCCTCACCATATTCCACTTTCTCACCATGCTCCACACACCCACCACATTCCACACACCCACCATGTTCCACACACTCAGCATGTTCCACTCACTCAACATGTTCCACACACTCACGTCGTTCCACACACGTACCACGTTCCACACACGTACCACGTTCCACACATTCAGCACGTTCCACACATTCACCACACATGATTACCACGTACCACACAGTCATCACGTTCCACTCCCTCACCATGTTCCACTCACCCACCACGTTCCACACACTCACCATGTTCCACACACTCACCACATTCCACACTCTGAGCATGTTTCACTCACTGACCACGTTCCACTCACTCACCACGTTCCACACACCCACCACGTTCCACACTCTCACCACGTTCAACTAACTCACCACGTTCCACACTCACCACGTTCCACACTCTCCATGTTCCACTCTCTCACCACTTTCGACTCACTCACAACGTTCCACACTCTCACCACGTTCCACTCACTGACCACGTTGCACTCACTCAACACGTTCCACACACTCACCACGTTCCACTCACTCACCATTTTACCCACTCCCACCACGTTCCACACACTCACCACGTTCCACACACTCAGCACATTCCACACACTCACCACATTCCACTCCCTCACCATATTCCACTTTCTCACCATGCTCCACACACCCACCAAATTCCACACATCCACCATGTTCCACACACTCAGCATGTTCCACTCACTCAATATGTTCCACACTCTCACCACATTCCACCCACTCACCATGTTCCACTCCCTGACCATGTTCCACACAGCCACTACGTTCCACACACGCACCACGTCCCACACATTCAACACGTTCCAGATAATCACCACGTTCCCCATACTCATCACGTTCCACTCCCTCACCATTTTCCACATACTCACCATGCTCCACTCACTCACCATGTTCCACTCACTGACTACGTTCCACACTCTCACGACGTTCCACTCACTCACCACGTTCCACACACTCAGCACATTCCACACACTCATCACATTCCACTCACTCAGCATGTTCCACTCTCTTAACATGTCCACACACCCACCACGTTCCACACAAACACCACGTTCCACACACTCACCACATTCCACACACTCACCACATTCCACTCATTCACCATGTTCTAATCTTTAACCATGTCCACACACCCTCCACTTTCCACACAAACACCGCATTCCACACACTCACCACGTTCTACTCACTCACTACGTTCCACACACTCACCAAGTTCCATTCACTCACCACGTTCCACACTCTCACCACGTTCCACTCACTCACTACGTTCCACACACTCACCACGTTCCATTCACTCACCACGTTCCACACACTCACCACGTTCCACTGACTCACCATGTTCCACTCCCTCACCATGTTCCACACAGCCACCATGCTCCAAACACCCACCACGTTCCACACACTCACCACGTTCCACACACTCACCACATTCCACTCACTCATCATGTTCCACTCCCTTACCATGCTCCACATACCCACCACGTTCCACAAACTCACCACGTTCCACACACCCGCCACGTTCCACACACCCACCACGTTCCACACTCTCACCACTTTCCACTCACTCACCATGTTCCACATACCCACTATGTTCCTCACACTCACCACGTTCCACACACTCTTCACATTCCACCCATTCACCACGTTCCACACATTCACCACTTTCCACACACTCACCACGTTCTAATCACTCACCACGTTCCACACACTCAGCACATTCCACACACTCACCACATACCACTCCCTGACCATATTCCACTTTCTCACCATGCTCCACACACCCACCACATTCCATACACCCACCATGTTCCACACACTCAGCATGTTCCACTCACTCAACATGTTCCACACACGCACCACGTTCCACACATTCAGCACGTTCTACACATTCACCACACATGATTACCACATACCACACAGTCAACACGTTCCACTCCCTCACCGTGTTCCACACACCCACCACGTTCCACGCAGTCAGCACTTTCCACTCACCCAGCATGTTCCACTCACACACCACGTTCCACACACTAACCATGTTCCACTGACCCACCACATTCCACAGACTCACCACGTTCCACACACCCACCATGTTCCATGCACTCACCACGTTCCACACTCTCACCACGTTCCACTCTCTCACCACGTTCCACACACTCACCACATTCCACACTCTGACCATGTTTCACTCACTGACCACGTTCCACTCACTCACCACGTTCCACACACCCACCACGTTCCACACTCTCACCACGTTCAACTAACTCACCACGTTCCACACTCACCACGTTCCACACTCTCCCCGTTCCACTGCCTCACGACTTTCGACTCACTCACAACGTTCCACACTCTCACCACGTTCCACTCATTCACCATGTTCCACTCCCTCACCATGTTCCACACAGCCACCACGTTCCACACACGCACCACGTTCCGCACATTCAACATGTTCCAGATAATCCCCACGTTCCCCATATTCATCACGTTCCACTCCCTCACCATTTTCCACATACTCACCATGCTCCACTCACTCACCATGTTCCACGCACTCACCACGTTCCACTCTCTCACCACGTTCCACACATTCACCGCATTCCAGATATTCACCACGTTCCACACGCTCACCACGTTCCACATACTCATCACGTTCCACTCCCTCACCATTTTCCACAAACTCACCATGCTCCACTCACTCACCATGTTCCTCTCACTCACCACGTTCTACACATTTAACGACGTTCCACTCACTCACCACGTTCCACGCACTCACCATATTCCACACATTCACCTCGTTCTAATCACTCTCTACGTTTCACATAGTAACCACGTTCTAGTCACTCACCATGTTCCACACACACACCATATTCCACACACTCACCACGTTCCACACTCTAACCGCGTTCCACTCAATCAGCATGTTCCACACACCCACCACGTTCCACACACCCACCATGTTCCACAAACACACTACCTTCCACAAACACCACGTTCCACACACTCACCACGTTCCACACACCCACTATGTTCCACACACTCACCATGTTCCACTCACTCAGCGTGTTCCACACACTCACCACGTTCCACTCACTCACCATGTTCCACAAACACACCACGTTCCACACACACACAATGTTCCACTCACTCACCATGTTCCACACACTCACCACGTTCCACACACTCACCACATTCAAATAACTCACCACGTTCCACACACTCACCACATTCCACACACTCACCACGTTCCACACTCTCACCATGTTCCACTCTCTAAGCACGTTCCACAAACACATGACGTTCCACACACTCACCAGGTTCAACACACTCACCACGTTCCACACTCTCACCACGTTCACTCTCTCACCACGTTCCACACACTCACCACATTCCACACTCTCACCACGTTTCACTCACTGACCACGTTCCGCACACTCACCATGTTCCACTACCTCACCATGTTCCACTCACTCACCACGTTCCACACTCTCACGACGTTCCACTAACTCACCATGTTCCACAGACTCACCACATTCCACACACTCACCACATGCCATTCACTCACCATGTTCCACTCTCTCACCATGCTACAAACACCCACCAGGTTCCACACACTTACCACGTTCCACACTCTCACCATGTTCCACTCTCTCACCATGCTACAAACACCCACCACGTTCCACAATCTCACCACGTTCAACTAACTCACCACGTTCCATTCACTCACAGCGTTCCACACTCTCACCACATTCCACTCACTGACCACGTTCCACTCATTCAACACGTTCCACACACTCACCACCGTCCACTCACTCACCATTTTCCACACTCCCACCACGTTCCACACGCTCACCACGTTCCACACACTCAGCACATTCCACACACTCACCACGTTCCACACACGTACCACGTTCCACACACGCACCACGTTCCACACATTCAGAACGTTCCACACATTCACCACGTTCCACACGAATATCACGTACCACACAGTCTTCACGTTCCACTCCCTCACCATGTTCCACACACTCACCATTTTCCACTTACTCAGCATGTTCCACACACTGACCATGTTCCACACATTCACCACATTCCACACACTCACCACATTCCACTCATTCACCATGTTCCAATCTCTGACCATGTCCAAACACCTTCCACTTTCCACACAAACATCGCATTCCACACACTCACCACGTTCTACTCACTCACTACGTTCCACACACTCACCACGTTCCACTCCCTCACCACGTTCCACTCACTCACCACGTTCCACTCACTCACCATGTTCCAGTTCCTCACCATGTTCCACACAGCCACCACGTTCCACACACTCACCACGTTCCACATTCTCACCACGTACCACACACCCACCACGTTACACACTCTCACCACATTCCACTCACTCACCACTTTCCACTCCCTCACCATGTTCCACACACCCACCACGTTGCACACAATCACCACGTTCCACACATTCACCACGTTCCACACACCCACCACGTCCACACACTCAACACTTCCCACACACCCACCATGTTCCACCCAGTCACCACTTTCCACTCCCTCACCATGTTCCACACACTCACCATTTTCCACTTACTCAGCATGTTCCACACACTGACCACGTTCCACACATTCACCACATTCCACACACTCACCACATTCCACTCATTCACCATGTTCCAATCTCTGACCATGTCCACACACCCTCCACTTTCCACACAAACACCGCATTCCACACACTCACCACGTTCTACTCACTCACTACGTTCCACACATTCACCACGTTCCACTCACTCACCACTTTCCACTCCCTCACCATGTTCCACACACCCACCACGTTGCACACAATCACCACGTTCCACACATTCACCACGTTCCACACACCCACCACGTCCACACACTCAACACTTCCCACACACCCACCATGTTCCACCCAGTCACCACTTTCCACTCACCCACCATGTTCCACACACTCAGCACGTTCCAGTCAGTGGCCATGTTCCACTCACTCACCATGTTCCACATTCCATGTTCCACAGAACCACCATGTTCCACACAGTCACCACTTTCCACACACCCACCATGTTCCACTCACTCACCATGTTCCACACACTCACGATATTCCACTGACCCACCACATTCCACACACTCACCACGTTCCACACAGCCACCATGTTCCACGCACTCACCACGTTCCACACACTCACCGCGTTCCACACTCTCACCACGTTCCACTCTCTCACAACGTTCCACACACTCACCACATTCCACACTCTCACCATGTTTCACTCACTGACCACGTTCCACTCACTAACCACGTTCCACACACCCACCATGTTCCACACTCTCACCACGTTCAACTAACTCACCACGTTCCACATTCTCCATGTTCCACTCTCTCACCACTTTCCACTCACTCACAACTTTCCACACTCTCACCACGTTCCACTCACTGAACATGTTCCACTCACTCAACACATTCCACACACTCACCACGTTCCACTCACTCACCATTTCCCACACTCCCACCACGTTCCACACGCTCACGACGTTCCACACACTCAGCACATTCCACACACTCACCACATTCCACTCCCTCACCATATTCCACTTTCTCACCATGCTCCACACACCCACCACATTCCACACACCCACCATGTTCAACTCACTCAACATGTTCCACACTCTCACCACGTTCCACTCACTCACCATGTTCCACTCCCTCACCATGTTCCACACAGCCACCACGTTCCACACACGCACCACGTTCCACACATTCAACATGTTCCAGATAATCCCCATGTTCCCCATACTCATCACGTTCCACTCCCTCACCATTTTCCACATACTCACCATGCTCCACTCACTCACCATGTTCCACGTACTCACCACGTTCCACACACTCACCACGTTCCACACTCTCACCACGTTCAACTAACTCACCACGTTCCACACTCACCACGTTCCACACTCTCCACGTTCCACTCTCTCACCACTTTCGACTCACTCACAACGTTCCACACTCTCACCACGTTCCACTCACTGACCACGTTCCACTCATTCAATACGTTCCACACGCTCACCACGTTCCACTCACTCACCATTTTCCACACTCCCACCACGTTCCACACACTCACCACATTCCACTCCCTCACCATATTCCACTTTCTCACCATGCTCCACTCACCCACCACATTCCACACACCCACCATGTTCCACACACTCAGCATGTTCCACTCACTCAACATGTTCCACACTCTCACCACGTTCCACTCACTCATCATGTTCCACTCCCTCACCATGTTCCACACAGCCACAACGTTCCACACACGCACCACGTTCCACACATTCAACACGTTCCAGATAATCACCACGTTCCCCATACTCATCACGTTCCACTCCCTCACCATTTTCCACATACTCACCATGCTCCACTCACTCACCATGTTCCACTCACTGACTATGTTCCACACTCCCACGACGTTCCACTCACTCACCACGTTCCACACACTCAGCACATTCTACACACCCACCATGTTCCACCCAGTCACCACTTTCCACTCACCCACCATGTTCCACACACTCAGCACGTTCCAGTCAGTGGCCATGTTCCACTCACTCACCATGTTCCACATTCCATGTTCCACAGAACCACCATGTTCCACACAGTCACCACTTTCCACACACCCACCATGTTCCACTCACTCACCATGTTCCACACACTCACGATATTCCACTGACCCACCACATTCCACACACTCACCACGTTCCACACAGCCACCATGTTCCACGCACTCACCACGTTCCACACACTCA
The DNA here is from genome assembly GCF_030028105.1 of Mobula birostris. Lineage (NCBI taxonomy): Eukaryota > Metazoa > Chordata > Chondrichthyes > Myliobatiformes > Myliobatidae > Mobula > Mobula birostris. The sequence continues at coordinate 19,633 of NW_027275268.1, forward strand.
CCGCGTTCCACACTCTCACCACGTTCCACTCTCTCACAACGTTCCACACACTCACCACATTCCACACTCTCACCATGTTTCACTCACTGACCCCGTTCCACTCACTAACCACGTTCCACACACCCACCATGTTCCACACTCTCACCACGTTCAACTAACTCACCACGTTCCACATTCTCCATGTTCCACTCTCTCACCACTTTCCACTCACTCACAACTTTCCACACTCTCACCACGTTCCACTCACTGAACATGTTCCACTCACTCAACACATTCCACACACTCACCACGTTCCACTCCCTCACCATGTTCCACACAGCCACCACGTTCCACACACGCACCACGTTCCACACATTCAACATGTTCCAGATAATCCCCTTGTTCCCCATACTCATCACGTTCCACTCCCTCACCATTTTCCACATACTCACCATGCTCCACTCACTCACCATGTTCCACGTACTCACCACGTTCCACACACTCACCACGTTCCACACTCTCACCACGTTCAACTAACTCACCACGTTCCACACTCACCACGTTCCACACTCTCCACGTTCCACTCTCTCACCACTTTCGACTCACTCACAACGTTCCACACTCTCACCACGTTCCACTCACTGACCACGTTCCACTCATTCAATACGTTCCACACGCTCACCACGTTCCACTCACTCACCATTTTCCACACTCCCACCACGTTCCACACACTCACCACATTCCACTCCCTCACCATATTCCACTTTCTCACCATGCTCCACTCACCCACCACATTCCACACACCCACCATGTTCCACACACTCAGCATGTTCCACTCACTCAACATGTTCCACACTCTCACCACGTTCCACTCACTCATCATGTTCCACTCCCTCACCATGTTCCACACAGCCACCACGTTCCACACACGCACCACGTTCCACACATTCAACACGTTCCAGATAATCACCACGTTCCCCATACTCATCACGTTCCACTCCCTCACCATTTTCCACATACTCACCATGCTCCACTCACTCACCATGTTCCACTCACTGACTACGTTCCACACTCCCACGACGTTCCACTCACTCACCACGTTCCACACACTCAGCACATTCTACACACCCACCATGTTCCACCCAGTCACCACTTTCCACTCACCCACCATGTTCCACACACTCAGCACGTTCCAGTCAGTGGCCATGTTCCACTCACTCACCATGTTCCACATTCCATGTTCCACAGAACCACCATGTTCCACACAGTCACCACTTTCCACACACCCACCATGTTCCACTCACTCACCATGTTCCACACACTCACGATATTCCACTGACCCACCACATTCCACACACTCACCACGTTCCACACAGCCACCATGTTCCACGCACTCACCACGTTCCACACACTCACCGCGTTCCACACTCTCACCACGTTCCACTCTCTCACAACGTTCCACACACTCACCACATTCCACACTCTCACCATGTTTCACTCACTGACCCCGTTCCACTCACTAACCACGTTCCACACACCCACCATGTTCCACACTCTCACCACGTTCAACTAACTCACCACGTTCCACATTCTCCATGTTCCACTCTCTCACCACTTTCCACTCACTCACAACTTTCCACACTCTCACCACGTTCCACTCACTGAACATGTTCCACTCACTCAACACATTCCACACACTCACCACGTTCCACTCCCTCACCATGTTCCACACAGCCACCACGTTCCACACACGCACCACGTTCCACACATTCAACATGTTCCAGATAATCCCCTTGTTCCCCATACTCATCACGTTCCACTCCCTCACCATTTTCCACATACTCACCATGCTCCACTCACTCACCATGTTCCACGTACTCACCACGTTCCACACACTCACCACGTTCCACACTCTCACCACGTTCAACTAACTCACCACGTTCCACACTCACCACGTTCCACACTCTCCACGTTCCACTCTCTCACCACTTTCGACTCACTCACAACGTTCCACACTCTCACCACGTTCCACTCACTGACCACGTTCCACTCATTCAATACGTTCCACACGCTCACCACGTTCCACTCACTCACCATTTTCCACACTCCCACCACGTTCCACACACTCACCACATTCCACTCCCTCACCATATTCCACTTTCTCACCATGCTCCACTCACCCACCACATTCCACACACCCACCATGTTCCACACACTCAGCATGTTCCACTCACTCAACATGTTCCACACTCTCACCACGTTCCACTCACTCATCATGTTCCACTCCCTCACCATGTTCCACACAGCCACCACGTTCCACACACGCACCACGTTCCACACATTCAACACGTTCCAGATAATCACCACGTTCCCCATACTCATCACGTTCCACTCCCTCACCATTTTCCACATACTCACCATGCTCCACTCACTCACCATGTTCCACTCGCTGACTACGTTCCACACTCCCACGACGTTCCACTCACTCACCACGTTCCACACACTCAGCACATTCTACACACCCACCATGTTCCACCCAGTCACCACTTTCCACTCACCCACCATGTTCCACACACTCAGCACGTTCCAGTCAGTGGCCATGTTCCACGCACTCACCACGTTCCACACACTCACCGCGTTCCACACTCTCACCACGTTCCACTCTCTCACAACGTTCCACACACTCACCACATTCCACACTCTCACCATGTTTCACTCACTGACCACGTTCCACTCACTAACCACGTTCCACACACCCACCATGTTCCACACTCTCACCACGTTCAACTAACTCACCACGTTCCACATTCTCCATGTTCCACTCTCTCACCACTTTCCACTCACTCACAACTTTCCACACTCTCACCACGTTCCACTCACTGAACATGTTCCACTCACTCAACACATTCCACACACTCACCACGTTCCACTCACTCACCATTTCCCACACTCCCACCACGTTCCACACGCTCACGACGTTCCACACACTCAGCACATTCCACACACTCACCACATTCCACTCCCTCACCATATTCCACTTTCTCACCATGCTCCACACACCCACCACATTCCACACACCCACCATGTTCAACTCACTCAACATGTTCCACACTCTCACCACGTTCCACTCACTCACCATGTTCCACTCCCTCACCATGTTCCACACAGCCACCACGTTCCACACACGCACCACGTTCCACACATTCAACATGTTCCAGATAATCCCCATGTTCCCCATACTCATCACGTTCCACTCCCTCACCATTTTCCACAAACTCACCATGCTCCACTCACTCACCATGTTCCACGTACTCACCACGTTCCACACACTCACCACGTTCCACACTCTCACCACGTTCAACTAACTCACCACGTTCCACACTCACCACGTTCCACACTCTCCACGTTCCACTCTCTCACCACTTTCGACTCACTCACAACGTTCCACACTCTCACCACGTTCCACTCACTGACCACGTTCCACTCATTCAATACGTTCCACACGCTCACCACGTTCCACTCACTCACCATTTTCCACACTCCCACCACGTTCCACACACTCACCACATTCCACTCCCTCACCATATTCCACTTTCTCACCATGCTCCACTCACCCACCACATTCCACACACCCACCATGTTCCACACACTCAGCATGTTCCACTCACTCAACATGTTCCACACTCTCACCACGTTCCACTCACTCATCATGTTCCACTCCCTCACCATGTTCCACACAGCCACCACGTTCCACACACGCACCACGTTCCACACATTCAACACGTTCCAGATAATCACCACGTTCCCCATACTCATCACGTTCCACTCCCTCACCATTTTCCACATACTCACCATGCTCCACTCACTCACCATGTTCCACTCACTGACTATGTTCCACACTCCCACGACGTTCCACTCACTCACCACGTTCCACACACTCAGCACATTCTACACACCCACCATGTTCCACCCAGTCACCACTTTCCACTCACCCACCATGTTCCACACACTCAGCACGTTCCAGTCAGGTGGCCATGTTCCACTCACTCACCATGTTCCACATTCCATGTTCCACAGAACCACCATGTTCCACACAGTCACCACTTTCCACACACCCACCATGTTCCACTCACTCACCATGTTCCACACACTCAACATGTTCCACACTCTCACCACGTTCCACTCACTCATCATGTTCCACTCCCTCACCATGTTCCACACAGCCACCACGTTCCACACACGCACCACGTTCCACACATTCAACACGTTCCAGATAATCACCACGTTCCCCATACTCATCACGTTCCACTCCCTCACCATTTTCCACATACTCACCATGCTCCACTCACTCACCATGTTCCACTCACTGACTATGTTCCACACTCCACGACGTTCCACTCACTCACCACGTTCCACACACTCAGCACATTCTACACACCCACCATGTTCCACCCAGTCACCACTTTCCACTCACCCACCATGTTCCACACACTCAGCACGTTCCAGTCAGTGGCCATGTTCCACTCACTCACCATGTTCCACATTCCATGTTCCACAGAACCACCATGTTCCACACAGTCACCACTTTCCACACACCCACCATGTTCCACTCACTCACCATGTTCCACACACTCACGATATTCCACTGACCCACCACATTCCACACACTCACCACGTTCCACACAGCCACCATGTTCCACGCACTCACCACGTTCCACACACTCACCGCGTTCCACACTCTCACCACGTTCCACTCTCTCACAACGTTCCACACACTCACCACATTCCACACTCTCACCATGTTTCACTCACTGACCCCGTTCCACTCACTAACCACGTTCCACACACCCACCATGTTCCACACTCTCACCACGTTCAACTACTCACCACGTTCCACATTCTCCATGTTCCACTCTCTCACCACTTTCCACTCACTCACAACTTTCCACACTCTCACCACGTTCCACTCACTGAACATGTTCCACTCACTCAACACATTCCACACACTCTCCACGTTCCACTCCTCACCATGTTCCACACAGCCACCACGTTCCACACACGCACCACGTTCCACACATTCAACATGTTCCAGATAATCCCCTTGTTCCCCATACTCATCACGTTCCACTCCCTCACCATTTTCCACATACTCACCATGCTCCACTCACTCACCATGTTCCACGTACTCACCACGTTCCACACACTCACCACGTTCCACACTCTCACCACGTTCAACTAACTCACCACGTTCCACACTCACCACGTTCCACACTCTCCACGTTCCACTCTCTCACCACTTTCGACTCACTCACAACGTTCCACACTCTCACCACGTTCCACTCACTGACCACGTTTCCACTCATTCAATACGTTCCACACGCTCACCACGTTCCACTCACTCACCATTTCCACACTCCCACCACGTTCCACACACTCACCACATTCCACTCCCTCACCATATTCCACTTTCTCACCATGCTCCACTCACCCACCACATTCCACACACCCACCATGTTCCACACACTCAGCATGTTCCACTCACTCAACATGTTCCACACTCTCACCACGTTCCACTCACTCATCATGTTCACTCCCTCACCATGTTCCACACAGCCACCACGTTCCACACACGCACCACGTTCCACACATTCAACACGTTCCAGATAATCACCACGTTCCCCATACTCATCACGTTCCACTCCCTCACCATTTTCCACATACTCACCATGCTCCACTCACTCACATGTTCCACTCACTGACTACGTTCCACACTCCCACGACGTTCCACTCACTCACCACGTTCCACACACTCAGCACATTCTACACACCCACCATGTTCCACCCAGTCACCACTTTCCACTCACCCACCATGTTCCACACACTCAGCACGTTCCAGTCAGTGGCCATGTTCCACTCACTCACCATGTTCCACATTCCATGTTCCACAGAACCACCATGTTCCACACAGTCACCACTTTCCACACACCCACCATGTTCCACTCACTCACCATGTTCCACACACTCACGATATTCCACTGACCCACCACATTCCACACACTCACCACGTTCCACACAGCCACCATGTTCCACGCACTCACCACGTTCCACACACTCACCGCGTTCCACACTCTCACCACGTTCCACTCTCTCACAACGTTCCACACACTCACCACATTCCAGACTCTCACCATGTTTCACTCACTGACCACGTTCCACTCACTAACCACGTTCCACACACCCACCATGTTCCACACTCTCACCACGTTCAACTAACTCACCACGTTCCACATTCTCCATGTTCCACTCTCTCACCACTTTCCACTCACTCACAACTTTCCACATCTCTCACCACGTTCCACTCACTGAACATGTTCCACTCACTCAACACATTCCACACACTCACCACGTTCCACTCACTCACCATTTCCCACACTCCCACCACGTTCCACACGCTCACGACGTTCCACACACTCAGCACATTCCACACACTCACCACATTCCACTCCCTCACCATATTCCACTTTCTCACCATGCTCCACACACCCACCACATTCCACACACCCACCATGTTCCACTCACTCAACATGTTCCACACTCTCACCACGTTCCACTCACTCACTATGTTCCACTCCCTCACCATGTTCCACACAGCCACCACGTTCCACACACGCACCACGTTCCACACATTCAACATGTTCCAGATAATCCCCATGTCCCCCATACTCATCACGTTCCACTCCCTCACCATTTTCCACATACTCACCATGCTCCACTCACTCACCATGTTCCACGCACTCACCACGTTCCACACACTCACCACGTTCCACACTCTCATCACGTTCAACTAACTCACCACGTTCCACACTCACCACGTTCCACACTCTCCACGTTCCACTCTCTCACCACTTTCGACTCACTCACAACGTTCCACACTCTCACCACGTTCCACTCACTGACCACGTTCCACTCATTCAATACGTTCCACACGCTCACCACGTTCCACTCACTCACCATTTTCCACACTCCCACCACGTTCCACACACTCACCACATTCCACTCCCTCACCATATTCCACTTTCTCACCATGCTCCACTCACCCACCACATTCCACACACCCACCATGTTCCACACACTCAGCATGTTCCACTCACTCAACATGTTCCACACTCTCACCACGTTCCACTCACTCATCATGTTCCACTCCCTCACCATGTTCCACACAGCCACCACGTTCCACACACGCACCACGTTCCACACATTCAACACGTTCCAGATAATCACCACGTTCCCCATACTCATCACGTTCCACTCCCTCACCATTTTCCACATACTCACCATGCTCCACTCACTCACCATGTTCCACTCACTGACTACGTTCCACACTCCCACGACGTTCCACTCACTCACCACGTTCCACACACTCAGCACATTCCACACACTCATCACATTCCACTCACTCAGCATGTTCCACTCTCTCAACATGTCCACACACCCACCACGTTCCACACAAACACCACGTTCCACACACTCACCACGTTCTAATCACTCACTACGTTCCACACACTCACCACGTTCCACACACTCACCACGTTCCACACTCTCACCACTTTCCACTCACTCTCCATGTTCCACTCCCTCCCATGGTCCACACAGCCACCACGTTCCACAAACTCACCACGTTCCACACACTCACCACGTTCCACACTCTCACCACGTAACACACACTCACCATGTTCCACACTCTCACCACATTCCACTCACTCATCATGTTCCACTCCCTTACCATGCTCCACACACCCACGATGTTCCACAAACGCACCACGTTCCACACACACACCACGTTCCACACACTCACCACGTTCCACACTCTTAACACGTTCCACTGACTCACCATGTTCCACATACCCACCATGTTCCACACAGTCACCACGTTCCACACATTCACCACATTCCACACATTCACCACGTTCCAGACAGTCACCACGTTATAATCATTCACTACGTTCCACACTCTCACCACGTTCCACTCACTCACCACGTTCCACACTCTCACCACGTTCCACCCACTCACCATGTTCCACTCCCTCACCGTGGTGCACACACCCACCACGTTCCACACACCCACCACGTTCCACACGCTCACCACGTTCCCCATACTCATCACGTTCCACTCCCTCACCATTACCCACTTACTCCCCATGCTCCACTCACTCACCATGTTCCACTCACTCACCACGTTCCACACTCTCACGACGTTCCACTCACTCACCACGTTCCACACACTCACCACATTCCACACACTCATCACATTCCACTCACTCACCATGTTCCACTCTCTGAACATGTCCACACACCCGCCACGTTCCACATAAACACCACGTTTCACACAATCACCACGTTCCACACTCTCACCACGTTCCAGTCACTCACCACGTTCCACACTCTCACCACGTTCCACTCAATCACCATGTTCCACTCCCTCACCATGGTCCACACAGCCACCACATTCCACACACTCACCACGTTCCACACTCTCACCACTTTCACTCACTCACCACTTAACACACACTCACCATGTTCCACACTCTCACCACGTTCCACTCTCTCACCTTGTTCCACACACGCACCACATTCCACACTCTCACCATGTTTTACTCACTGACCACGTTCCACTCACTCACCACGTTCTACACGATTACCACGTACCACACAGTCTTCACGTTCCACTCCCTCACCACGTTCCAATCACTCACCACGTTCCACAGCCTCACCATGTTCCACACAGCCACCACGTTCCACACACTCGCCACGTTCCACACTCTCACCAGGTTCCACTCACTCACCACGTTCCACTCCCTCACCATGTTCCACACAGCCACCACGTTAAACACACTCACCACGTTCCACACACTCACCACGTTCCACACTCTCACCACGTTCCACACACCCACCACGTTACACACTCTCACCACATTGCACTCACTCACCACTTTCCTCTTCCTCACCATGTTCCACACACCCACCATGTTGCACACACTCACCACGTTTAACACATTCACCACGTTCCACACTCTCACCACGTTTAACTAACTCACCACATTCAACTCACTGACCACGTTCCACTCATTCAACACGTTCCACAAACTCACAACGTTCCACTCACTCAGCACATTCCACACACTCACCACATTCCACTCCTTCACCATATTACACTTTCTCACCATGCTCCACACACCCACCAGGTTCCACACACTCACCACGTTCCACAATCTCACCATGTTCCACTCTCTCACCATGCTACAAACACCCACCACGTTCCACAATCTCACCACGTTCAACTAACTCACCACGTTCCACTCACTCACAGCGTTCCACACTCTCACCACATTCCACTCACTGACCACGTTCCACTCATTCAACCAGTTCCACACACTCACCACCTTCCACTCACTCACCATTTTCCACACTCCCACCACGTTCCACACGCTCACCACGTTCCACACACTCAGCACATTCCACACACTCACCACGTTCCACACACGTACCACGTTCCACACACGCACCACGTTCCACACATTCAGAACGTTCCACACATTCACCACGTTCCACACGAATACCACGTACCACACAGTCTTCACGTTCCACTCCCTCACCATGTTCCACACACTCACCATTTTCCACTTACTCAGCATGTTCCACACACTGACCACGTTCCACACATTCACCACATTCCACTCATTCACCATGTTCCAATCTCTGACCATGTCCACACACCTTCCACTTTCCACACAAACATCGCATTCCACACTCTCACCACGTTCTACTCACTCACTACGTTCCACACACTCACCACGTTCCACTCACTCACCACGTTTAACTAACTCACCACGTTCAACTCACTGACCACGTTCCACTCATTCAACACGTTCCACAAACTCACAACGTTCCACTCACTCAGCACATTCCACACACTCACCACATTCCACTCCTTCACCATATTCCACTTTCTCACCATGCTCCACACACCCACCAGGTTCCACACACTCACCACGTTCCACACTCTCACCATGTTCCACTCTCTCACCATGCTACAAACACCCACCACGTTCCACAATCTCACCACGTTCAACTAACTCACCACGTTCCACTCACTCACAGCGTTCCACACTCTCACCACATTCCACTCACTGACCACGTTCCACTCATTCAACACGTTCCACACACTCACCACCTTCCACTCACTCACCATTTTCCACACTCCCACCACGTTCCACACGCTCACCACGTTCCACACACTCAGCACATTCCACACACTCACCACGTTCCACACACGTACCACGTTCCACACACGCACCACGTTCCACACATTCAGAACGTTCCACACATTCACCACGTTCCACACGAATACCACGTACCACACAGTCTTCACGTTCCACTCCCTCACCATGTTCCACACATCCACCACGTTGCACACAATCACCTCGTTCCACACATTCACCACATTCCACACACTGACCACGTTCCACACATTCACCACATTCCACTCATTCACCATGTTCCAATCTCTGACCATGTCCACACACCTTCCACTTTCCACACAAACATCGCATTCCACACTCTCACCACGTTCTACTCACTCACTACGTTCCACACACTCACCACGTTCCACTCACTCACCACGTTCCACTCACTCACCACGTTCCACACACTCACCATGTTCCACACAGCCACCACGTTCCACACACTCACCACGTTCCACATTCTCACCACGTTCAGCTAACTCACCACGTACCACACACCCACCACGTTACACACTCTCACCACATTCCACTCACTCACCACTTTCCACTCCCTCACCATGTTCCACACATCCACCACGTTGCACACAATCACCTCGTTCCACACATTCACCACATTCCACACACCCACCACGTCCACACACTCAACACTTCCCACACACCCACCATGTTCCACACAGTCACCACTTTCCACTCACCCACCATGTTCCACACACTCAGCACGTTCCACTCAGTGGCCATGTTCCACTCACTCACCATGTTCCACATTCCACATTCCACAGAACCACCATGTTCCACACAGTCACCACTTTCCACACACCCACCATGTTCCACACACTCACCACGTTCCACACACGTACCACGTTCCACACATGCACCACGTTCCACACATTCAGCACTTTCCACACATTCACCACGTTCCACATGATTACCACGTAGCACACACTCAACATGTTCCACACATTGGCCACATTCCACACACTCACCACATTCCACTCATTCACCATATTCCAATCTCTCACCATCTCCGCACACCCTCCACGTTCCACACAAACACCGCATTCCACACACTCACCACGTTCGACTCACTCACTACGTTCCACACACTCACCACGTTCCACTCACTCACCACGTTCCACACTCTCACCACGTTCCACTCACTCACCATGTTCCACTCCCTCACCATGGTCCACACAGCCACCACATTCCACACACTCACCACGTTCCACACAATCACCACGTTCCACACTCTCACCACTTTCACTCATTCACCACTTAACACACACTCACCATGTTCCACACTCTCACTACGTTCCACTCTCTCACCATGTTCCACACACGCACCACATTCCACACTCTCACCATGTTTCACTCACTGACCACGTTCCACTCACTCACCACGTTCCACACGATTACCACGTACCACGCAGTCTTCACGTTCCACTCCCTCACCACGTTCCAATCACTCACCACGTTCCACTCCCTCACCATGTTCCACACAGCCACCACGTTCCACACACTCGCCACGTTCCACACTCTCACCACGTTCCACTCACTCACCACGTTCCACTCCCTCACCATGTTCCACACAGCCACCACGTTAAACACACTCACCACGTTCCACACACTCACCACGTTCCACATTCTCACCACGTACCACACACTCACCACATTCCACACTCTCACCACGTTCCACACTCTCACCACTTTCCTCTTCCTCACCATGTTCCACACACCCACCACGTTGCACACACTCACCACGTTTAACACATTCACCACGTTCCACACACCCACCACGTTCCACACACTCACCACTTCCCACACACCCACCATGTTCCACACACTCACCACGTTCCACTGAGTTACCAAGTTCCACAGAGTCACCACTTTGCAGTCACCCACCATGTTCCACACACTCACCGCGTTCCACTCACTGACCATGTTCCACTCACTCACCATGTTCCACATTCCACATTCCACACACCCACCACGTTCCACACTCTCACCACGTTCCACACACCCACCATGTTCCACTCACACACCACGTTCCACAAACTCACCATGTTCCACTGACCCACCACATTCCACACACTCACCACGTTCCACACACCCACCATGTTCCACGCACTCACCACGTTCCACACACTCACCACGTTCCACTCACTCACCACATTCCACTCTCTCACCACATTCCACACTCTAACCATGTTTCACTCACTGACCACGATCCACTCACTCACCACGTTCCACACACCCGCCACGTTCCTCACTCTCACCACGTTTAACTAACTCACCACGTTCCACACACTCACCACGTTCCACACTCTCTACGTTCCACTCTCACCACTTTCCACTCACTCACAACGTTCCACACTCTGACCACGTTCAACTCACTGACCACGTTCCACTCACTCAACACGTTCCACAAACTCACAACGTTCCACTCACTCACCATTTTCCACACTCCCACAACGTTCCACACGCTCACCACGTTCCACACACTAAGCACATTCCACACACTCACCACATTCCACTCCCTCACCATATTCCACTTTCTCACCATGCTCCACACACCCACCACATTCCACACACCGACCATGCTCCACACACTCAGGATCTTCCACTCACTCAACATGTTCCACACACTCACCACGTTCCACACATGTACCACGTTCCATACTTGCACCACGTTCCACACATTCAGCACGTTCCACACATTCACCACGTTCCACATGATTACCACGTAGCACACAGTCATCACGTTCCACTCCCTCACCATGTTCCACACACTCACCATGTTCCACTCACTGAACATGTTCCACACATTGACCACGTTCCACACACTCACCACATTCCACTCATTCACCATATTCCAATCTCTCACCATCTCCACACACCCTCCACGTTCCACACAAACACCGCATTCCACACACTCACCACGTTCTACTCACTCACTACGTTCCACACACTCACCACGTTCCACTCACTCACCACGTTCCACACACTCACGATGTTCCACTCCCTCACCATTTTCCACACATCACCATGCTCAACTCACTCACCGCGTTCCACACACTCACCACATTCCACACACTCATCACATTACACTCACTCACCATGTTCCACTCTCTCAACATGTCCACACACCCACCACGTTCCACACACCCAACATGTCCACACACTCAACACTTCAAACACACACACACCATGTTCCACACAGTCACCACTTTCCACTCACCCACCATGTTCCACACACTCAGCACGTTCCACTCAGTGGCCATGTTCCACTCACTCACCATGTTCCACATTCCACATTCCACAGAACCACCATGTTCCACACAGTCACCACTTTCCACACACCCACCATGTTCCACTCACTCACTACGTTCCACACACTCACGATATTCCACTGACCCACCGCATTCCACACACTCACCACTTTCCACACAGCCACCATGTTCCACGCACTCACCACGTTCCACACACTCGCCACGTTCCACACTCTCACCACGTTCCACTCACTCACCACGTTCCACTCCCTCACCATGTTCCACACAGCCACCTCGTTAAACACACTCACCACGTTCCACACACTCACCACGTTCCACATTCTCACCACGTACCACACACTCACCACATTCCACACTCTCACCACGTTCCACACTCTCACCACGTTCCACACACCCACCACGTTACACACTCTCACCACATTGCACTCACTCACCACTTTCCTCTTCCTCACCATGTTCCACACACCCACCACGTTGCACACACTCACCACGTTTAACACATTCACCACGTTGCACACACCCAACACGTTCCACACACTCACCACTTCCCACACACCCACCATGTTCCACACACTCACCACGTTCCACTGAGTTACCAAGTTCCACAGAGTCACCACTTTGCACTCACCCACCATGTTCCACACACTCACCGCATTCCACAAACTCACCATGTTCCACTGACCCACCAAATTCCACACACTCACCATGTTCCACACACCCACCATGTTCCACGCACTCACCACGTTACACACACTCACCACGTTCCACTCTCTCACCACATTCCACACTCTAACCATGTTTCACTCACTGACCACGATCCACTCACTCACCACGTTCCACACACCCGCCACGTTCCACACTCTCACCACGTTTAACTAACTCACCACGTTCCACACACTCACCACGTTCCACACTCTCTACGTTCCACTCTCTCACCTCTTTCCACTCACTCACAACGTTCCACACTCTCACCACGTTCAACTCACTGACCACGTTCCACTCACTCAACACGTTCCACAAACTCACAACGTTCCACTCACTCAGCAGATTCCACACACTCACCACATTCCACTCCCTCACCATATTCCACTTTCTCACCATGCTCCACACACCCACCACATTCCACACACCCACCATGCTCCACACACTCAGGATCTTCCACTCACTCAACACGTTCCACACACTCACCACGTTCCACACACGTACCACTTTCCACACATGCACCACGTTCCACACATTCAGCACGTTCCACATGATTACCACGTAGCACACAGTCATCACGTTCCACTCCCTCACCATGTTCCACACACTCACCATGTTCCACTCACTCAACATGTTCCACACATTGACCACGTTCCACACACTCACCACATTCCACTCATTCACCATATTCCAATCTCTCACCATCTCCACACACCCTCCACGTTCCACACAAACACCACATTCCACACACTCACCACGTTCGACTCACTCACTACGTTCCACACACTCACCACGTTCCACTCACTCACCACGTTCCACACTCTCACCACGTTTAACTAACTCACCATGTTCCACACACTCACCACGTTCCACACTCTCTACGTTCCACTCTCACCACTTTCCACTCACTCACAACGTTCCACACTCTGACCACGTTCAACTCACTGACCACGTTCCACTCACTCAACACGTTCCACAAACTCACAACATTCCACTCACTCACCATTTTGCACACTCCCACCATGTTCCACACGCTCACCACGTTCCACACACTCAGCACATTCCACACACTCACCACATTCCACTCCCTCACCATATTCCACTTTCTCACCATGCTCCACACACCCACCACATTCCACACACCGACCATGCTCCACACACTCAGGATCTTCCACTCACTCAACATGTTCCACACACTCACCACGTTCCACACACGTACCACGTTCCACACTTGCACCACGTTCCACACATTCAGCACGTTCCACACATTCACCACGTTCCACATGATTACCACGTACCACACAGTCATCACGTTCCACTCCCTCACCATGTTCCACACACTCACCATGTTCCACTCACTGAACATGTTCCACACATTGACCACGTTCCACACACTCTCCACATTCCACTCATTCACCATATTCCAATCTCTCACCATCTCCACACACCCTCCACGTTCCACACAAACACCGCATTCCACACACTCACCACGTTCTACTCACTCACTACGTTTCACACACTCACCACGTTCCACTCACTCACCACGTTCCACACACTCACGATGTTCCACTCCCTCACCATTTTCCACACATCACCATGCTCAACTCACTCACCGCGTTCCACACACTCACCACATTCCACACACTCATCACATTACACTCACTCACCATGTTCCACTCTCTCAACATGTCCACACACCCACCACGTTCCACACACCCAACATGTCCACACACTCAACACTTCCAACACACCCACCATGTTCCACACAGTCACCACTTTCCACTCACCCACCATGTTCCACACACTCAGCACGTTCCACTCAGTGGCCATGTTCCACACACTGACCACGTTGCACACACTCACCACATTCCACACACTCACCACATTACACTCATTCACCATGTTCCAATCTCTCACCATCTCCACACACCCTCCACGTTCCACTCACTAAACATGTTCCACTCCCTCACCATGTTCCACACAGCCACCACGTTTCACACACACAGCACGTTCCACACATTCAACACGTTCCAGATAGTCACCACGTTCCACACGCTCACCACGTTCCCCATACTCATCACGTTCCACTCCCTCACCATTATCCACTTACTCACCATGCTCCACTCACTCACCATGTTCCACTCACTCACCACGTTCCACACTCTCACGACGTTCCACTCACTCACCACGTTCCACACACTCACGACATTCCACACACTCATCACATTCCACTCTCTCAACATGTCCACACACCCGCCACGTTCCACACAAACACCACGTTTCACACAATCACCACGTTCCACACTCTCACCACGTTCCAGTCACTCACCACGTTCCACACTCTCACCACGTTCCACTCACTCACCATGTTCCACTCCCTCCCCATGGTCCACACAGCCACCACATTCCACACACTCACCACGTTCCACACACTCACCACGTTCCACACTCTCTCCACTTTCACTCACTCACCACTTAACACACACTCACCATGTTCCACACTCTCACCACGTTCCACTCTCTCACCATGTTCCACACACTCACCACGTTCCACACTCTCACCACTTTCTACTCTCTCACCATGTTCCACACACGCACCACATTCCACACTCTCACCATGTTTCACTCACTGACCACGTTCCATTCACTCACCACGTTCCACACGATTACCACGTACCACACAGTCTTCACGTTCCACTCCCTCACCACGTTCCAATCACTCACCACGTTCCACTCCCTCACCATGTTCCACATAGCCACCACGTTCCACACACTCGCCACGTTCCACACTCTCACCACGTTCCACTCACTCACCACGTTCCACTCCCTCACCATGTTCCACACAGCCACCACGTTAAACACACTCACCACGTTCCACACACTCACCACATTCCACACTCTCACCACGTTCCACACACCCCACACGTTACATACTCTCACCACATTGCACTCACTCACCACTTTCCTCTTCATCACCATGTTCCACACACCCACCACGTTGCACACACCCGCCACGTTCCACACTCTCACAACATTTAACTAACTCACCACGTTCCACACACTCACCACGTTCCACACTCTCTACGTTCCACTCTCTCACCACTTTCCACTCACTCACAACGTTCCACACTCTCACCACGTTCAACTCACTGACCACGTTCCACTCACTCAACACGTTCCACAAACTCACAACGTTCCACTCACTCACCATTTTCCACACTCCCACCACGTTCCACACACTCAGCACATTCCACACACTGACCACATTCCACTCCCTCACCATATTCCACTTTCTCACCATGCTCCACAGACCCACCACATTCCACACACCCACCATGCTCCACACACTCAGGATCTTCCACTCACTCAACATGTCCCACACACTCAACACGTTCCACACACGTACCACGTTCCACACTTGCACCACGTTCCACACATTCAGCACGTTCCACATGATTACCACGTAGCACACAGTAATCACGTTCCACTACCTCACCATGTTCCACACACTCACCATGTTCCACTCACTCAACATGTTCCGCACATTGACCACGTTCCACACACTCACCACATACCACTCACTCACCATGTTCCACTCCCTCACCATGGTCCACACAGCCACCACATTGCACACACTCACCACGTTCCACACACTCACCACGTTCCACACTCTCAGCACTTTCACTCACTCACCACTTAACACACGCTCACCATGTTCCACACTCTCACCACGTTCCACTCTCTCACCATGTTCCACACACTCACCACGTTCCACACTCTCACCACTTTCTACTCTCTCACCATGTTCCACACACGCACCACATTCCACACTCTCACCATGTTTCACTCACTGACCACGTTCCACTCACTCACCACGTTCCACACGATTACCACGTACCACACAGTCTTCACGTTCCACTCCCTCACCACGTTCCAATCACTCACCACGTTCCACTCCCTCACCATGTTCCACACAGCCACCACGTTCCACACACTCGCTACGTTCCACACTCTCACCACGTTCCACTCACTCACCACGTTCCACTCCCTCACCATGTTCCACACAGCCACCACGTTAAACACACTCACCACGTTCCACACACTCACCACGTTCAAATAACTCACCACGTTCCACAGACTCACGACGTTCCACACACTCACCACGTTCCGCACTCTCACCACGTTCCACTCTCTCAGCACGTTCCACAAATACACGATGGTCCACACACTCACCAGGTTCCACACACTCACCACATTCCACACTCTCACCACATTCACTCTCTCACCACGTTCAACACAGTCACCACATTCCACACTCTCCCCACGTTTCACTCACTGACCACGTTCCACGCACTCACCATGTTCCACACGCTCACCACGTTCCACACTCTCACCATGTTTCACTCAGTGACCACGTTCCACTCACTCACCACGTTCCACACATCCACCACGTTCCACAATCTCACCACGTTCAACTATCTCACCACGTTCCACACACTCACCACGTTCCACACACTCAGCACGTTCCACTCCCTCACCATATTCCACTTTCTGACCATGCTCCACACACCCACCACATTCCACACACCCACCATGTTCCACACACTCAGCATGTTCCACTCACTCAACATGTTCCACACACTCACCACGTTCCACAGTCTCTACGTTCCACTCTCTCACCACTTTCCACTCACTGACAACGTTCCACACTCTCACCACGTTCCACTCACTGACCACGTTCCACTCACTCAACATGTTCCACACACTCACAACGTTCCACTCACTCACCATTTGCCACACTCCCACCACGTTCCACACGCTCACCACGTTCCACACACTCAGCACATTCCACACACTCACCACATTCCACTCCCTCACCATATTCCACTTTCTCACCATGCCCCACACACCCACCACATTCCACACACCCAGCATGCTCCACACACTCAGAATGTTCCACTCACTCAACATGTTCCACACACTCACCACGTTCCACATACGTACCACGTTCCACACACGCACCACGTTCCACACATTCAGCATGTTCCACACATTCACCACGTTCCACATGATTACCACGTACCACACAGTCATCACGTTCCACTCACTGACCATGTTCCACACACTCACCATGTTCCACTCACTCAACATGTTCCGCACACTGACCACGTTCCACACATTCAACACATTCCACACACTCACCACATTCCACTCATTCACCATGTTCCAATCTTTCACCAACTCCACACACCCTCCACGTTCCACACAAACACCGCATTCCACACACTGACCATGTTCTACTCACTCACTACGTTCCACACACTCACCACGTTCCACTCACTCACCACGTTCCACACTCTCACCACGTTCCACTCACTCACCATGTTCCACTCCCTCACCATGTTCCACATACTCACCATGCTCCACTCACTCACCACGTTCCACACACTCACCACATTCCACACACTCATCACATTCCACTCACTCACCATGTTCCACTCTCTCAACATGTCCACACACCCACCACGTTCAACACAAACACCACGTTCCACACACTCACCACGTTCTAATCACTCACTGCGTTCCACACACTCACCATGTTCCACACGCTCACCACGTTCCACTCACTCACCATGTTCCACTCCCTCACCATGGTCCACACAGCCACCACATTCCACAAATTCGCCACGTTCCACACACTCACCACGTTCCACACTCTCACCACTTTCAGCTCACTCACCACGTAACACACACTCACCATGTCCACACTCTCACCACCTTCCACTCACTCACCATGTTCCACTCCCTTACCATGCTCCGCACACTCACCACGTTCCACATACTCAGCACGTTCAAATAACTCACCACGTTCCACACACTCACGACATTCCACACACTCACCACGTTCCACTCACTCACCATGTTCCACAAACAGACCACGTTCCACACATGCACCATGTTCCACTCATTCACCATGTTCCACACACTCACCACGTTCCACACACTCACCGCGTTCAAATAACTCACCACGTTCCAAACACCCACAACGTTCCACAGACTCACCACGTTCCACTCACTCACCATGTTCCACAAACACACCACCTTCCACACACGCACCATGTTCCAATCACTCACCATGTTCCACACACTCACCACGTTCCACACACTCACCACGTTCAAATAACTCACCACGTTCCACACACTCACGACATTCTACACACTCACCACGTTCCACATCCTCACCACGTTCCACTCTCTAAGCACGTTCCACAAACACACGACGATCCACACACTAACCACTTTGCACACTCTCACCACGTTCCACTCTCTCAGCACGTTCCACAAACACACGACGGTCCACACACTCACCAGGTTCCACACACTCACCACGTTCCACACTCTCACCACGTTCACTCTCTGACCACGTTCCACACACTCACCACAATCCACACTCTCACCACGTTTCACTCACTGACCACGTTCCACACACTCACCATGTTCCACTACCTCACCATGTTCCACTCACTCACCACGTTCCACAATCTGACGACCTTCCACTCACTCCCCATGTTCCACACACTCACCACATTCCATTCACTCACCATGTTCCACTCTCTCACCATGCTCCAAACACCCACCACTTTCCACACACTCACCACGTTCCACACACTCACCACATTCCACTCACTCACCACGTTGCACACTCTCACCACTTTCCACTCACTCACCATGCTCCACATACCCACCATGTTCCACACACTTACAATGTTCCACACACTCATTACAGTCCAACCATTCACCACGTTCCACACATTCACCACGTTCCAAACACTCACCACGTTCTAATCACTCACTACGCTGTTCCACTCTCTCACCATGCTCTACACACCCACCACGTTCCACACACCCAACATGTTCCACACACTCACCATGTTCCACTAACTCAGCATGTTCCACACACTCACCACGGTCCACACACTCACTATTTTCCACAAACACACCACGTTCCACACACCCACCATTTTCAACTCACTCACCACGTTCCACACAATCACCACGTTCCACACTCTCACCACGTTCAACTAACTCACCACGTTCCACACACTAACCACGTTCCACACACTTACCGCATTCCACACTCTCACCACGTTCCACTCTCTCACCACGTTCCACTCTCTCACCATGTTCCACACACTCACCACATTCCACAGTCTCACCATGTTTCACTCACTGACCACGTTCCATTCACTCACCACGTTCCACACACCCACCACGTTCCACACTGTCACCATGTTCAACTAACTCACCAGGTTCCACACACTCACCACGTTCCACATGATTACCACGTAGCACACAGTCATCACGTTACAGTCCCTCACCATGTTCCACACAGTCACCATGTTCCACTCACTCAACATGTTCCACACACTGACCACGTTCCACACACTCACCACATTCCACTCATTCACCATATTCCAATCTCTCACCATCTCCACACACCCTCCACGTTCCACAGAAACACCGCATTCCACACACTCACCACGTTCTATTCACTCACTACGTTCCACACACTCACCACGTTCCACTCACTCACTACATTCCACTCACTCACCACGTTCCACACTCTCACCACATTCCACTCACTCACCATGTTCCACTCCCTCACTATGTTCCACACAGCCACCACGTTACACACACTCACCACATTCCACTCACTCACCACTTTCCTTTCCCTCACCATGTTCCACACACCCACCACGTTGCACTCCCTCACCACGTTCCACACATTCACCACGTTCCACACACCCACCATGTTCCACACACTCACCACGTTCCACTCAGTTACCAAGTTCCACACACTCACCACGTTCCACTCAGTTAGCAAGTTCCACACAGTCACCACTTTCCACTCACCCACCATGTTCAACACACTCATCACGTTCCACTCACTGACCATGTTCCACTCACTCACCATGTTCCACATTGCACATTCCACACAACCACCACGTTCCACACTCTCACCACGTTCCACACACCCACCATGTTCCACTCACTCACCACGCTCCACACACTCACCATATTCCACTGACCCACCACATTCCACACACTCACCACGTTCCACACACCCACCATGTTCTATGCACTCACCACGTTCCACACACTCACCACGTTCCACACTCTCACCACGTTCCACTCTCTCACCATGTTCCACACACTCACCACATTCCACACTCTCACCATGTTGCACTCACTGACCATGTTCTACTCACTCACTACGTTCCACACACTCACCACGTTCCACTCACTCACCACGTTCCACACTCTCACCACGTTCCACTCACTCACCATGTTCCACTCCCTCACCATGTTCCACATACTCACCATGCTCCACTCACTCACCACGTTCCACACACTCACCACATTCCACACACTCATCACATTCCACTCACTCACCATGTTCCACTGTCTCAACATGTCCACACACCCACCACGTTCAGCACAAACACCACGTTCCACTCACTCACCATGTTCCACTCCCTCACCATGGTCCACACAGCCACCACATTCCAAAAACTCACCATGTTCCTCACACTCACCACGTTCCACACTCTCACCACTTTCAACTCACTGACCACGTTCCACACAATCACCACGTTCCACACTCTCACCACGTTCAACTAACTCACCACGTTCCACACACTTACCACGTTCCACACTCTCACCACGTTCCACACTCTCACCACGTTCCACTCTCTCACCACGTTCCACCTTCTCACCATGTTCCACACACTCACCACATTCCACAGTCTCACCATGTTTCACTCACTGACCACGTTCCACTCACTCACCACGTTCTACACACCCACCACGTTCCACACTCTCACCACGTTCAACTAACTCACCAGGTTCCACACACTCACCACGTTCCACATGATTACCACGTAGCACACAGTCATCACGTTCCACTCCCTCACCATGTTCCACACAGTCACCATGTTCCACTCACTCAACATGTTCCACACACTGACCACGTTCCACACACTCACCACATTCCACTCATTCACCATATTCCAATCTCTCACCATCTCCACACACCCTCCACGTTCCACAGAAACACCGCATTCCAAACACTGACCACGTTCTATTCACTCACTACGTTCCACACACTCACCACGTTCCACACTCTCACCACGTTCAACCCTCTCACCACGTTTCACTCTCTCACCACGTGCCACACACCCACCACGTTACACACTCTCACCACATTCCACTCACTCACCACTTTCCTTTCCCTCACCATGTTCCACACACCCACCACGTTGCACTCCCTCACCACGTTCCACACATTCACCACGTTCCACACACCCACCACGTTCCACACACTCACCACTTCCCACACACCCACCGCTTCCCACACACCCACCATGTTCCACACACTCACCACGTTCCACTCAGTTAGCAAGTTCCACACAGTCACCACTTTCCACTCACCCACCATGTTCCACACACTCATCACGTTCCACTCACTGACCATGTTCCACTCACTCACCATGTTCCACATTGCACATTCCACACAACCACCACGTTCCACACTCTCACCACGTTCCACACACCCACCATGTTCCACTCACTCACCACGCTCCACACACTCACCATATTCCACTGACCCACCACATTCCACACACTCACCACGTTCCACACACCCACCATGTTCCATGCACTCACCACGTTCCACACACTCACCACGTTCCACACTCTCACCACGTTCCACTCTCTCACCATGTTCCACACACTCACCACATTCCACACTCTCACCATGTTTCACTCACTGACCACGTTCCACTTACTCACCACGTTCCACACATCCACCACGTTCCACACTCTCACCACGTTCAACTAACTCACCACGTTCCACACACTCACCACGTTCCACTCACTCACCATTTTCCACACTCCCACCACGTTCCACACGCTCATCAGGTTCCACACACTCACCACATTCCACTCCCTCACCATTATCCACTTTCTCACCAAGCTCCACACACCCACAGCATTCCACATACCCACCATGTTCCACACACTCAGCATGTTCCACTCACTCAACATGTTCCACACACTCACCACGTTCCACAGTCTCTACGTTCCACTCTCTCACCACTTTCCACTCACTTACAACGTTCCACACTCTCACCACGTTCCACTCACTGACCACGTTCCACTCACTCAACATGTTCCACACACTCACCACGTTCCACACACGTACCACGTTCCACACACGCACCACGTTCCACACATTCAGCACGTTCCACACATTCACCACGTTCCACATGATTACCACGTACCACACAGTCATCACGTTCCACTCCCTCACCATGTTCCACACACTCACCATTTTCCACTCACTCAGCATGTTCCACACACTCACCACATTCCACACACTCACCACATTCCAGTCATTCACCATGTTCCAATCTCTGACCATGTCCACACACCCTCCACTTTCCACACAAACACCGCATTCCACACACTCACCATGTTCTACTCACTCACTACGTTCCACACACTCACCACGTTCCACTCACTCACCACGTTCCACACTCTCACCACGTTCCACTCACTCACCATGTTCCACTCCCTCACCATGTTCCACATACTCATCATGCTCCACTCACTCACCACGTTCCACACACTCACCACATTCCACACACTCATCATATTCCACTCGCTCACCATGTTCCTCTGTCTCAACATGTCCACACACCCACCACGTTCAACACAAACACCACGTTCCACACACTCACCACGTTCTAATCACTCACTACGTTCCACACACTCGCCACGTTCCACACTCTCACCACGTTCCACTCACTCACCATGTTCCACTCCCTCACCATGGTCCACACAGCCACCACATTCCACAAACTCGCCACGTTCCACACACTCACCACGTTCCACACTCTCACCACTTTCAACTCACTCACCACGTAACACACACTCACCATGTTCCACACTCTCACCACATTCCACTCACTCACCATGTTCCACTCCCTTACCATGCTCCACACACTCACCACGTTCCACACACTCTTCGCATTCCACCCATTCACCACGTTCCACACATTCAGCACATTCCACACACTCACCACATTCTAATCACTCACTATGTTGTTCCACTCTCTCACCATGCTCCACACACCCTCCACGTTCCACACACCCAGCATGTTCCACACACTCACCATGTTCCACGAACTCAGCATGTTCCACACACTCACCACGTTCCACACACTCACCACGTTCCACATACTCACCATTTTCCACAAACACACCACGTTCCACACCCTCAAAATTTTCAACTCACTCACCACGTTCCACACACTCACCACGTTCCACACTCTCACCACGTTCAACTAACTCACCACGTTCCACATACTAACCACATTCCACACACTTACCACGTTCCACACTCTCACCACGTTCCACTCTATCACCATGTTCCACACACTCACCACATTCCACAGTCTCACCATGTTTCACTCACTGACCACGTTCCACTCACTCATCATGTTCCACACACCCACCACGTTCCAGACTCTCACCACGTTCAACTGACTCACCATGTTCCACACACTCACCACATTCCACACACTCACCACATTCCATTCACTCACCATGTTCCACTCTCTCACCATGCTCCAAACACCCACCACTTTCCACATACCCACCATGTTCCACACACTCACAACGTTCCACACACTCTTCGCATTCCACCCATTCACCACGTTCCACACATTCACCACATTCCACACACTCACCACATTCTAATCACTCACTACGTTGTTCCACTCTCTCACCATGCTCCACACACCCACCACGTTCCACACACCCAGCATGTTCCACACACGCACCATGTTCCAATCACTCACCATGTTCCACACACTCACCACATTCCACACACCCTCCACGTTCCACATGAACACCGCATTCCACACACTCACCACGTTCTACACACTCACTACGTTCCACATTCTCAACACGTAATACTCACTCACCACGTTCCACACTCTCACCACTTTCCACTCACTCACCATGTTCCACTCTCTCAACATGTCCACACACCCACCACGTTCCACACAAACACCACGTTCCACACACTCACCACGTTCTAATCACTCACTACGTTCCACATACTCACCACGTTCCACACTCTCACCACGTTCCACACACTCACAATGTTCCACAAACACACCACGTTCCGCACACGCACCATGTTCCACTCACTCACCATGTTCCACACAGTCACCACATTCCACACACTCACCACGTTCAAATAACTCACCACGTTTCACACACTCACGACGTTCTACACTCTCACCACGTTCCACTCACTCACCATGTTCCACAAACACACCACGTTCCACACACGCACCATGTTCCACTCACTCACCATGTTCCACACACTCACCACGTTCCACACGCTCACCACATTCCACACTCTCACCACGTTTCACTCACTGACCACGTTCCACACACTCACCATGTTCCACTACCTCACCATGTTCCACTCACTCACCACATTCCACACTCCACGACGTTACACTCACTCACCATGTTCCACACACTCAGCACATTCCACAGACTCACCACATTCCATTCACTCACCATGTTCCACTCTCTCACCATGCTCCAAACACCCACCACTGTCCACACACTCACCACGTTCCACACACTCACCACATTCCACTCACTCACCATGTTCCACTCCCTTACCTTGCTCCACTTACCCAGCACGTTCAACAAACTCACCACGTTCCACATACACACCACGTTCCACACACTCACCACGTTGCACATTCTCACCACTTCCCACTCACTCACCATGTTCCACATACCCACCATGTTCGACACACTCACCACGTTCCACACACTCTGCACATTCCACCCATTCACCACGTTCCACACATTTACCACGTTCCACACACTCACCGCGTTCTAATCACTCACTACGTTGTTCCACTCTCTCACCATGCTCCACACACCCACCACGTTCCACACACCCAGCATGTTCCGCATACTCACCATGTTCCACTAACTCAGCATGTTCCACACACTCACTACGTTCCACACACTGAACATTTTCCACAAACACACCACGTTCCACACACTCACCATTTTCAACTCACTAACCACGTTCCACACACTCACCACGTTCCACACTCTCACCACGTTCAACCAACTCACCAGGTTCCACACACTCACCACGTTCCACATGATGACCACGTAGCACACAGTCATCACGTTCCACTCCCTCACCATGTTCCACACACTCACCATGTTCCACTCACTCAACATGTTCCACACACTGACCACGTTCCACACACTCACCACATTCCACTCATTCACCATGTTACAATCTTTCACCAACTGCACACACCCTCCATGTTCCACATAAACACCGCATTCCACACACTCACCACGTTCTACACACTCACTACGTTCCACATTCTCACCACGTTCCACTCACTCACCACGTTCCACATTCTCACCACGTTCCACACACTCACCATATTTCACTGACCCACAACATTCCACACACTCACCACGTTCCATGCACTCACCACGTTCCACACTCTCACCACGTTCCACTCTCTCACGATGTTCCACACACTCACCACATTCCACACTCTTAACATATTTCACTCACTGACCACGTTGCACTCACTCACCATTTCCCACACTCCCACCACGTTCCACACGCTCACCACGTTCCACACACTCAGCACAGTCCACACACTCACCACATTCCACTCCCTCACCATATTCCACTTTCTCACCATGCTCCACACACCCACCACATTCCACATACCCACCATGTTCCACACACTCACCATGTTCCACTCACTCAACATGTTCCACACACTCACCACGTTCAACACTCTCACCACGTTCAACTAACTCACCACGTTCGAAACACTCACCACGTTCCACACTCTCTACGTTCCACTCTCTGACCACTTTCCACTCACTCACAACGTTCCACACTCTCACCACGTTCCACTCACTGACCACGTACCACTCACTCAACACGTTCCACATACTCACAACATTCCACTCACTCACCATTTTCCACACTCCCACCACGTTCCACACACGTACCACGTTCCACACACGCACCACGTTCCACACATTCAGCACGTTCCACACATTCACCACGTTCCACATGATTACCACGTACCACACAGTCATCACGTTCCACTCCCTCACCATGTTCCACACACTCACCATGTTCCACACACTCGCCATGTTCCACTCACTCAACATGTTCCACACACTGACCACGTTCCACACACTCACCACATTCCACACACTCACCACATTCCACTCATTCACCATGTTCCAATCTCTCACCATCTCCACACACCCTCCACGTTCCACATGAACACCGCATTCCACACACTCACCACGTTCTACACACTCACTACGTTCCACATTCTCACCACGTAATACTCACTCACCACGTTCCACACTCTCACCACTTTCCACTCACTCACCATGTTCCACTCTCTCAACATGTCCACACACCCACCACGTTCCACACAAACACCACGTTCCACACACTCACCACGTTCTAATCACTCACTACGTTCCACATACTCACCACGTTCCACACTCTCACCACGTTCCACTCACTCACAATGTTCCACAAACACACCACGTTCCGCACACGCACCATGTTCCACTCACTCACCATGTTCCACACAGTCACCACTTTCCACACACTCACCACGTTCAAATAACTCACCACGTTTCACACACTCACGACATTCTACACTCTCACCACGTTCCACTCACTCACCATGTTCCACAAACACACCACGTTCCACACACGCACCATGTTCCACTCACTCACCATGTTCCACACACTCACCACGTTCCACACGCTCACCACATTCCACACTCTCACCACGTTTCACTCACTGACCACGTTCCACACACTCACCATGTTCCACTACCGCACCATGTTCCACTCACTCACCACATTCCACACTCTCACGACGTTCCACTCACTCACCATGTTCCACACACTCAGCACATTCCACAGACTCACCACATTCCATTCACTCACCATGTTCCACTCTCTCACCATGCTCCAAACACCCACCACTGTCCACACACTCACCACGTTCCACACACTCACCACATTCCACTCACTCACCATGTTCCACTCCCTTACCTTGCTCCACTTACCCAGCACGTTCAACAAACTCACCACATTCCACATACACACCACGTTCCACACACTCACCACGTTGCACATTCTCACCACTTCCCACTCACTCACCATGTTCCACATACCCACCATGTTCGACACACTCACCACGTTCCACACACTCTTCACATTCCACCCATTCACCACGTTCCACACATTTACCACGTTCCACACACTCACCGCGTTCTAATCACTCACTATGTTGTTCCACTCTCTCACCATGCTCCACACACCCACCACGTTCCACACACCCAGCATGTTCCACATACTCACCATGTTCCACTAACTCAGCATGTTCCACACACTCACTACGTTCCACACACTGAACATTTTCCACAAACACACCACGTTCCACACACTCACCATTTTCAACTCACTAACCACGTTCCACACACTCACCACGTTCTACACTCTCACCACGTTCAACCAACTCACCAGGTTCCACACACTCACCACGTTCCACATGATGACCACGTAGCACACAGTCATCACGTTCCACTCCCTCACCATGTTCCACACACTCACCATGTTCCACTCACTCAACATGTTCCACACACTGACCACGTTCCACACACTCACCACATTCCACTCATTAACCATGTTCCAATCTCTCACCATCTCCACACACCCTCCACGTTCCACAAAAACACCGCATTCCACACACTCACCACGTTCTACTCACTCACCACGTTCAAATAACTCACCACGTTCCACACACTCACGACGTTCCACAATCTCACCACCTTCCACTCAGTCACCATGTTCCACACACTGACCACGTTCCACACACTCACCACGTTCAAATAACTCACCACGTTCCACAGACTCACGACGTTCCACACACTCACCACGTTCCGCACTCTCACCACGTTCCACTCTCTCAGCACGTTCCACAAACACACGATGGTCCACACACTCACCAGGTTCCACACACTCACCACGTTCCACACTCTCACCACATTCACTCTCTCACCACGTTCAACACAGTCACCACATTCCACACTCTCCCCACGTTTCACTCACTGACCATATTCCACACACTCACCATGTTCCACATACTCACCATGCTCCACTCACTCACCACGTTCCACACACTCACCACATTACACACACTCATCACATTCCACTCACTCACCATGTTCCACTGTCTCAACATGTCCACACACCCACCACGTTCAGCACAAACACCACTTTCCACTCACTCACAACGTTCCACACTCTCACCACGTTCCACTCTCTCACCATGTTCCACACACTCACCGCATTCCACAGTCTCACCATGTTTCACTCACTGACCACGTTCCACTCACTCACCACGTTCCACACACCCACCACGTTCCACACTCTCACCACGTTCAACCAACTCACCAGGTTCCACACACTCACCACGTTCCACATGATTACCACGTAGCACACAGTCATCACGTTCCACTCCCTCACCATGTTCCACATACTCACCACGTTCCACACACTCACCACGTTCCTCATGATGACCACGTAGCACACAGTCATCACGTTCCACTCCCTCACCATGTTCCACACACTCACCATGTTCCACTCACTCAACATGTTCCACACACTGACCACGTTCCACACACTCACCACATTCCACTCATTAACCATGTTCCAATCTCTCACCATCTCCACACACCCTCCACGTTCCACAAAAACACCGCATTCCACACACTCACCACGTTCTACTCACTCACCACGTTCAAATAACTCACCACGTTCCACACACTCACGACGTTCCACAATCTCACCACCTTCCACTCAGTCACCATGTTCCACACACTGACCACGTTCCACACACTCACCACGTTCAAATAACTCACCACGTTCCACAGAGTCACGACGTTCCACACACTCACCACGTTCCGCACTCTCACCACGTTCCACTCTCTCAGCACGTTCCACAAACACACGATGGTCCACACACTCACCAGGTTCCACACACTCACCACGTTCCACACTCTCACCACATTCACTCTCTCACCACGTTCAACACAGTCACCACATTCCACACTCTCCCCACGTTTCACTCACTGACCATATTCCACACACTCACCATGTTCCACATACTCACCATGCTCCACTCACTCACCACGTTCCACACACTCACCACATTACACACACTCATCACATTCCACTCACTCACCATGTTCCACTGTCTCAACATGTCCACACACCCACCACGTTCAGCACAAACACCACCTTCCACTCACTCACAACGTTCCACACTCTCACCACGTTCCACTCTCTCACCATGTTCCACACACTCACCGCATTCCACAGTCTCACCATGTTTCACTCACTGACCACGTTCCACTCACTCACCACGTTCCACACACCCACCACGTTCCACACTCTCACCACGTTCAACCAACTCACCAGGTTCCACACACTCACCACGTTCCACATGATTACCACGTAGCACACAGTCATCACGTTCCACTCCCTCACCATGTTCCACATACTCACCACGTTCCACACACTCACCACGTTCCACATGATGACCACGTAGCACACAGTCATCACGTTCCACTCCCTCACCATGTTCCACACACTCACCATGTTCCACTCACTCAACATGTTCCACACACTGACAACGTTCCACTCACTCACCACGTTCCACACACCCACCACGTTCCACACTCTCACCACGTTCAACCAACTCACCAGGTTCCACACACTCACCACGTTCCACATGATTACCACGTAGCACACAGTTATCACGTTCCACTCCCTCACCATGTTCCACATACTCACCACGTTCCACACACTCACCACGTTCCACATGATGACCACGTAGCACACAGTCATCACGTTCCACTCCCTCACCATGTTCCACACACTCACCATGTTCCACTCACTCAACATGTTCCACACACTGACCACGTTCCACACACTCACCACATTCCACTCATTCACCATGTTCCAATCTCTCACCATCTCCACACACCCTCCACGTTCCACACAAACACCGCAGTCCACACACTCACCACGTTCTACTCACTCGCCACGTTCAAATAACTCACCACGTTCCACACACTCACGACGTTCCACAATCTCACCACCTTCCACTCACTCACCATGTTCCACAAACACACCACGTTCCACACACGCACCATGTTCCACTCACTCACCATGTTCCACACACTCACCACGTTCCACACACTCACCACGTTCAAATAACTCACCACGTTCCACAGACTCACGACGTTCCACACACTCACCACGTTCCACGCACTCACCACGTTCCACACTCTCACCACGTTCCACTCTCTCACGATGTTCCACACACTCACCACATTCCACACTCTTAACATATTTCACTCACTGACCACGTTGCACTCACTCACCATTTCCCACACTCCCACCACGTTCCACACGCTCACCACGTTCCACACACTCAGCACAGTCCACACACTCACCACATTCCACTCCCTCACCATATTCCACTTTCTCACCATGCTCCACACACCCACCGCATTCCACATACCCACCATGTTCCACACACTCAGCATGTTCCACACACTCACCACGTTCCACACTCTCACCACGTTCAACTAACTCACCACGTTCCACACACTCACCACGTTCCACACTCTCTACGTTCCACTCTCTCACCACTTTCCACTCACTCACAACGTTCCACACTCTCACCACGTTCCACTCACTGACCACGTTCCACTCACTCAACACGTTCCACAAACTCACAACGTTCCACTCACTCACCATTTTCCACACTCCCACCACGTTCCACACACGTACCACGTTCCACACACGCACCACGTTCCACACATTCAGCACGTTCCACACATTCACCACGTTCCACATGATTACCACGTACCACACCGTCATCACGTTCCACTCCCTCACCATTTTCCACACACTCACCATGTTCCACTCACTCAACGTGTTCCACACACTGACCACGTTCCACACACTCGCCACATTCCACACACTCACCACATTCCACTCATTCACCATGTTCCAATCTGTCACCATCTCCACACACCCTCCACGTTCCACATGAACACCGCATTCCACACACTCACCACGTTCTACAGACTCACTACGTTCCACACACTCACTACGTTCCACATTCTCACCACGTAATACTCACTCACCATGTTCCACACTCTCACCACTTTCCACTCACTCACCATGTTCCACTCTCTCAACATGTCCACACACCCACCACGTTCCACACAAACACCACGTTCCACACACTCACCACGTTCTAATCACTCACTGCGTTCCACACACTCACCACGTTCCACATACTCACCACGTTCCACACTCTCACCACGTTCCACTCACTCACAATGTTCCACAAACACACCACGTTCCGCACACGCACCATGTTCCACTCACTCACCATGTTCCACACAGTCACCACTTTCCACACACTCACCACGTTCAAATAACTCACCACGTTTCACACACTCACGACATTCTACACTCTCACCACGTTCCACTCACTCACCATGTTCCACAAACACACCACGTTCCACACACGCACCATGTTCCACTCACTCACCATGTTCCACACACTCACCACGTTCCACACGCTCACCACATTCCACACTCTCACCACGTTTCACTCACTGACCACGTTCCACACACTCACCATGTTCCACTACCTCACCATGTTCCACTCACTCACCACATTCCACACTCTCACGACGTTCCACTCACTCACCATGTTCCACACACTCAGCACATTCCACAGACTCACCACATTCCATTCACTCACCATGTTCCACTCTCTCACCATGCTCCAAACACCCACCACTGTCCACACACTCACCACGTTCCACACACTCACCACATTCCACTCACTCACCATGTTCCACTCCCTTACCTTGCTCCACTTACCCAGCACGTTCAACAAACTCACCACATTCCACATACACACCACGTTCCACACACTCACCACGTTGCACATTCTCACCACTTCCCACTCACTCACCATGTTCCACATACCCACCATGTTCGACACACTCACCACGTTCCACACACTCTTCACATTCCACCCATTCACCACGTTCCACACATTTACCACGTTCCACACACTCACCGCGTTCTAATCACTCACTACGTTGTTCCACTCTCTCACCATGCTCCACACACCCACCACGTTCCACACACCCAGCATGTTCCACATACTCACCATGTTCCACTAACTCAGCATGTTCCACACACTCACTACGCTTCACACACTGAACATTTTCCACAAACACACCACGTTCCACACACTCACCATTTTCAACTCACTAACCACGTTCCACACACTCACCACGTTCTACACTCTCACCACGTTCAACTAACTCACCACGGTCCACACACTAACCACGTTCCACACACTTACCACGTTCCACACTCTCACCACGTTCCACTCTCTCACCATGTTCCACACACTCACCGCATTCCACAGTCTCACCATGTTTCACTCACTGACCACGTTCCACTCACTCACCACGTTCCACACACGAACCACGTTCCACACTCTCACCACGTTCAACCAACTCACCAGGTTCCACACACTCACCACGTTCCACATGATGACCACGTAGCACACAGTCATCACGTTCCACTCCCTCACCATGTTCCACACACTCACCATGTTCCACTCACTCAACATGTTCCACACACTGACCACGTTCCACACACTCACCACATTCCACTCATTCACCATGTTCCAATCTCTCACCATCTCCACACACCCTCCACGTTCCACACAAACACCGCATTCCATACACTCACCACGTTCTACTCATTCACCACGTTCAAATAACTCACCACGTTCCACACACTCACGACGTTCCACAATCTCACCACCTTCCACTCACTCACCATGTTCCACACACTGACCACGTTCCACACACTCACCACGTTCAAATAACTCACCACGTTCCACAGACTCACGACGTTCCACACACTCACCACGTTCCACGCACTCACCACGTTCCACACTCTCACCACGTTCCACTCTCTCACGATGTTCCACACACTCACCACATTCCACACTCTTAACATATTTCACTCACTGACCACGTTGCACTCACTCACCATTTCCCACACTCCCACCACGTTCCACACGCTCACCACGTTCCACACACTCAGCACAGTCCACACACTCACCACATTCCACTCCCTCACCATATTCCACTTTCTCACCATGCTCCACACACCCACCGCATTCCACATACCCACCATGTTCCACACACTCAGCATGTTCCACACACTCACCACGTTCCACACTCTCACCACGTTCAACTAACTCACCACGTTCCACACACTCACCACGTTCCACACTCTCTACGTTCCACTCTCTCACCACTTTCCACTCACTCACAACGTTCCACACTCTCACCACGTTCCACTCACTGACCACGTTCCACTCACTCAACACGTTCCACAAACTCACAACGTTCCACTCACTCACCATTTTCCACACTCCCACCACGTTCCACACACGTACCACGTTCCACACACGCACCACGTTCCACACATTCAGCACGTTCCACACATTCACCACGTTCCACATGATTACCACGTACCACACCGTCATCACGTTCCACTCCCTCACCATTTTCCACACACTCACCATGTTCCACTCACTCAACGTGTTCCACACACTGACCACGTTCCACACACTCGCCACATTCCACACACTCACCACATTCCACTCATTCACCATGTTCCAATCTGTCACC
This sequence comes from Mobula birostris, assembly GCF_030028105.1. Classification (NCBI taxonomy): domain Eukaryota; kingdom Metazoa; phylum Chordata; class Chondrichthyes; order Myliobatiformes; family Myliobatidae; genus Mobula; species Mobula birostris. The sequence goes on from NW_027275268.1 coordinate 55,895, forward strand.
ATCTCCACACACCCTCCACGTTCCACATGAACACCGCATTCCACACACTCACCACGTTCTACAGACTCACTACGTTCCACACACTCACTACGTTCCACATTCTCACCACGTAATACTCACTCACCATGTTCCACACTCTCACCACTTTCCACTCACTCACCATGTTCCACTCTCTCAACATGTCCACACACCCACCACGTTCCACACAAACACCACGTTCCACACACTCACCACGTTCTAATCACTCACTGCGTTCCACACACTCACCACGTTCCACATACTCACCACGTTCCACACTCTCACCACGTTCCACTCACTCACAATGTTCCACAAACACACCACGTTCCGCACACGCACCATGTTCCACTCACTCACCATGTTCCACACAGTCACCACTTTCCACACACTCACCACGTTCAAATAACTCACCACGTTTCACACACTCACGACATTCTACACTCTCACCACGTTCCACTCACTCACCATGTTCCACAAACACACCACGTTCCACACACGCACCATGTTCCACTCACTCACCATGTTCCACACACTCACCACGTTCCACACGCTCACCACATTCCACACTCTCACCACGTTTCACTCACTGACCACGTTCCACACACTCACCATGTTCCACTACCTCACCATGTTCCACTCACTCACCACATTCCACACTCTCACGACGTTCCACTCACTCACCATGTTCCACACACTCAGCACATTCCACAGACTCACCACATTCCATTCACTCACCATGTTCCACTCTCTCACCATGCTCCAAACACCCACCACTGTCCACACACTCACCACGTTCCACACACTCACCACATTCCACTCACTCACCATGTTCCACTCCCTTACCTTGCTCCACTTACCCAGCACGTTCAACAAACTCACCACATTCCACATACACACCACGTTCCACACACTCACCACGTTGCACATTCTCACCACTTCCCACTCACTCACCATGTTCCACATACCCACCATGTTCGACACACTCACCACGTTCCACACACTCTTCACATTCCACCCATTCACCACGTTCCACACATTTACCACGTTCCACACACTCACCGCGTTCTAATCACTCACTACGTTGTTCCACTCTCTCACCATGCTCCACACACCCACCACGTTCCACACACCCAGCATGTTCCACATACTCACCATGTTCCACTAACTCAGCATGTTCCACACACTCACTACGCTTCACACACTGAACATTTTCCACAAACACACCACGTTCCACACACTCACCATTTTCAACTCACTAACCACGTTCCACACACTCACCACGTTCTACACTCTCACCACGTTCAACTAACTCACCACGGTCCACACACTAACCACGTTCCACACACTTACCACGTTCCACACTCTCACCACGTTCCACTCTCTCACCATGTTCCACACACTCACCGCATTCCACAGTCTCACCATGTTTCACTCACTGACCACGTTCCACTCACTCACCACGTTCCACACACGAACCACGTTCCACACTCTCACCACGTTCAACCAACTCACCAGGTTCCACACACTCACCACGTTCCACATGATGACCACGTAGCACACAGTCATCACGTTCCACTCCCTCACCATGTTCCACACACTCACCATGTTCCACTCACTCAACATGTTCCACACACTGACCACGTTCCACACACTCACCACATTCCACTCATTCACCATGTTCCAATCTCTCACCATCTCCACACACCCTCCACGTTCCACACAAACACCGCATTCCATACACTCACCACGTTCTACTCATTCACCACGTTCAAATAACTCACCACGTTCCACACACTCACGACGTTCCACAATCTCACCACCTTCCACTCACTCACCATGTTCCACACACTGACCACGTTCCACACACTCACCACGTTCAAATAACTCACCACGTTCCACAGACTCACGACGTTCCACACACTCACCACGTTCCGCACTCTCACCACGTTCCACTCTCTCAGCACGTTCCACAAACACACGATGGTCCACACACTCACCACGTTCCACACTCTCACCACATTCACTCTCTCACCACGTTCAACACAGTCACCACATTCCACACTCTCACCACGTTTCACTCACTGACCATGTTCCACACCCTCACCATGTTCCACATACTCACCATGCTCCACTCACTCACCACGTTCCACACACTCACCACATTACACACACTCATCACATTCCACTCACTCACCATGTTCCACTGTCTGAACATGTCCACACACCCACCACGTTCAGCACAAACACCACTTTCCACTCACTCACAACGTTCCACACTCTCACCACGTTCCACTCTCTCACCATGTTCCACACACTCACCGCATTCCACAGTCTCACCATGTTTCACTCACTGACCACGTTCCACTCACTCACCACGTTCCACACACCCACCACGTTCCACACTCTCACCACGTTCAACCAACTCACCAGGTTCCACACACTCACCACGTTCCACATGATTACCACGTAGCACACAGTCATCACGTTCCACTCCCTCACCATGTTCCACATACTCACCACGTTCCACACACTCACCACGTTCAAATAACTCACCATGTTCCACACACTCACGACGTTCAACACACTCACCACGTTCCAATGACTCTTCCATGTTCCACAAACACACCACGTTCCACACACGCGCCATGTTCCACTCACTCACCATGTTCCACACACTGACCACGTTCCACACACTCACCACGTTCAAATAACTCACCACGTTCCACAGACTCACGACGTTCCACACACTCACCACGTTCCGCACTCTCACCACGTTCCACTCTCTCAGCACGTTCCACAAACATACGATGGTCCACACACTCACCAGGTTCCACACACTCACCACGTTCCACACTCTCACCACATTCACTCTCTCACCACGTTCAACACAGTCACCACATTCCACACTCTCCCCACGTTTCACTCACTGACCATGTTCCACACACTCACCATGTTCCACATACTCACCATGCTCCACTCACTCACCACGTTCCACACACTCACCACATTACACACACTCATCACATTCCACTCACTCACCATGTTCCACTGTCTCAACATGTCCACACCCACCACGTTCCACACAAACACCACTTTCCACTCACTCACAACCTTCCACACTCTCACCACGTTCCACTCTCTAACCATGTTCCACACACTCACCGCATTCCACAGTCTCACCATGTTTCACTCACTGACCACGTTCCACTCACTCACCACGTTCCACACACCCACCACGTTCCACAATCTCACCACGTTCAACCAACTCACCAGGTTCCACACACTCACCACGTTCCACATGATGACCACGTAGCACACAGTCATCACGTTCCACTCCCTCACCATGTTCCACACACTCGCCATGTTCCACTCACTCAACATGTTCCACACACTTATCACGTTCCACACACTCACCACATTCCACTCATTCACCATGTTCCAATCTCTCACCATCTCCACACACCCTCCACGTTCCACACAAACACCGCAGTCCACACACTCACCACGTTCTACTCACTCGCCACGTTCAAATAACTCACCACGTTCCACACACTCACGACGTTCCACAATCTCACCACCTTCCACTCACTCGCCATGTTCCACAAACACACCACGTTCCACACACGCACCATGTTCCACTCACTCACCATGTTCCACACACTCACCACGTTCCACACACTCACCAGGTTCAAATAACTTACCACGTTCCACAGACTCACGACGTTCCACACACTCACCACGTTCCACACTCTCACCACGTTCCACTCTCTCAGCACGTTCCACAAACACACGACGGTCCACACACTCACCAGGTTCCACACACTCACCACATTCCACACTCTCACCACGTTTCACTCACTGACCACGTTCGACACACTCACCATGTTCAACTACCTCAGCATGTTCCACTCACTCACCACGTTCCACCCTCTCACGACGTTCCAATCTCTCACCATGCTCCACACACCCACCACGTCCACACACCCAGCATGTTCCACACACTCACCACGTTCCACACACTCACCACGTTCCACACACTCACCATTTTCCACAAACACACCCTCACAATTTTCAACTCACTCACCACGTTCCACACACTCACCACGTTCCACACTCTCCCCACGTTTAACTAACTCACCACGTTCCACATACTATCCACGTTCCACACACTTGCCACGTTCCACACTCTCACCACGTTCCACTCTATCACCATGTTCAACACACTCACCGCATTCCACAGTCTCACCATGTTTCACTCACTGACCACGTTCCACTCACTCACCATGTTCCACACACCCACCACGTTCCACACTCTGACCACGTTCAACTAACTCACCACGTTCCACACACTCACCACGTTCCACACTCTCCACTTTCCACTCTCTCACCACTTTCCACTCACTCACCACGTTCCACACTCTCACCACGTTCAACTAACTCACCACGTTCCACACTCTCACTACGTTCCACACACACACCACGTTACACACTCTCACCACATTGCACTCACTCACCACTTTCTTCTCCCTCACCATGTTCCACACACCCACCACGTTGCACAGAGTCACCACGTTTAACACATTCACCATGTTCCACACACCCTCCACGTTCCACACACTCTCCACTTCCCACACACGCACCATGTTCCACACACTCACCAGGTTCCACTCAGTTACCAAGTTCCACAGAGTCACCACTTTGCACTCACCCACCATGTTCCACACACTCACCGCGTTCCACTCACTGACCATGTTCCACTCACTCACCATGTTCCACATTCCACATTCCACACAACCACCACGTTCCACACTCTCACCACGTTCCACACACCCACCATGTTCCACTCACACACCACGTTCCACACACTCACCATGTTCCACTGACCCACCACATTCCACACACTCACCACGTTCCACACACCCACCATGTTCCACGCACTCACCACGTTCCACACACTCACCACGTTCCACTCTCTCACCACATTCCACACTCTAACCATGTTTCACTCACTGACCACGATCCACTCACTCACCACGTTCCACACACCCGCCACGTTCCACACTCTCAGCACGTTCAACTAACTCACCACGTTCCACACACTCACCACATTCCACACTCTCTACGTTCCACTCTCTCACCTCTTTACACTCACTCACAACGTTCCACACTCTCACCACGTTCAACTCACTGACCACGTTCCACTCAGTCAACACGTTCCACAAACTCACAACGTTCCACTCACTCACCATTTTCCACACTCCCACCACGTTCCACACGCTCACCACGTTCCACACACTCAGCACATTCCACATACTCACCACATTCCACTCCCTCACCATATTCCACTTTCTCACCATGCTCCACACACCCACCACATTCCACAGACCCACCATGCTCCACACACTCAGGATCTTCCTCTCACTCAACATGTTCCACACACTCACCACGTTCCACACACGTACCACGTTCCACACATGCACCACGTTCCACACATTCAGCACGTTCCACACATTCACCACGTTCCACATGATTACCACGTACCACACAGTCATCACGTTCCACTCCCTCACCATGTTCCACACACTCACCATGTTCCACTGACTCAACATGTTCCGCACATTGACCACGTTCCACACACTCACCACATTCCACTCATTCACCATATTCCAATCTCTCACCACGTTCCACACTCTCACCACGTTCCACACACTCACCATGTTCCACTCCCTCACCATTTTCCACACATCACATGCTCCACTCACTCACCGCGTTCCACACACTCACCACATTCCACACACTCATCACATTACACTCACTCACCATGTTCCACTCTCTCAACATGTCCACACACCCACCACGTTCCACACTCTCACCACGTTCCAGTCAGTCACCATGTTCCACACTCTCACCACATTCCACTCACTCACCATGTTCCACTCCCTTACCATGCTCACACACCCACGACGTTCCACAAACGCACCACGTTCCACACACACACCACGTTCCACACACTCACCACGTTCCACACTCTCAACACGTTCCACACACTCACCACATTCCACATATTCTCCACGTTCCAGACACTCACCACATTCTAATCACTCACTACGTGCCACACACTCACCACGTTCCACTCACTCACCAAGTTCCACACTCTCACCACGTTCCACTCACCATGTTCCACTCACTCACCATGTTCCACACACTCACCACGTTCCACACACTCACCACGTTCAAATAACTCGCCATGTTCCACACACTCACGACATTCCACACACTCACCACGTTCCACTCACTCACCATGTTCCACAAACACACCACATTCCACACACGCACCATGTTCCACTCACTCACCATGTTCCACATACTCACCATGCTCCACTCACTCACCACGTTCCACACACTCACCACATTACACACACTCATCACATTCCACTCACTCACCATGTTCCACTGTCTCAACATGTCCACACACCCACCACGTTCCACACAAACACCACTTTCCACTCACTCACAACCTTCCACACTCTCACCACGTTCCACTCTCTAACCATGTTCCACACACTCACCGCATTCCACAGTCTCACCATGTTTCACTCACTGACCACGTTCCACTCACTCACCACGTTCCACACACCCACCACGTTCCACACTCTCACCACGTTCAACCAACTCACCAGGTTCCACACACTCACCACGTTCCACATGATGACCACGTAGCACACAGTCATCACGTTCCACTCCCTCACCATGTTCCACACACTCGCCATGTTCCACTCACTCAACATGTTCCACACACTTATCACGTTCCACACACTCACCACATTCCACTCATTCACCATGTTCCAATCTCTCACCATCTCCACACACCCTCCACGTTCCACACAAACACCGCAGTCCACACACTCACCACGTTCTACTCACTCGCCACGTTCAAATAACTCACCACGTTCCACACACTCACGACGTTCCACAATCTCACCACCTTCCACTCACTCACCATGTTCCACAAACACACCACGTTCCACACACGCACCATGTTCCACTCACTCACCATGTTCCACACACTCACCACGTTCCACACACTCACCAGGTTCAAATAACTTACCACGTTCCACAGACTCACGACGTTCCACACACTCACCACGTTCCACACTCTCACCACGTTCCACTCTCTCAGCACGTTCCACAAACACACGACGGTCCACACACTCACCAGGTTCCACACACTCACCACATTCCACACTCTCACCACGTTTCACTCACTGACCACGTTCGACACACTCACCATGTTCAACTACCTCAGCATGTTCCACTCACTCACCACGTTCCACCCTCTCACGACGTTCCAATCTCTCACCATGCTCCACACACCCACCACGTCCACACACCCAGCATGTTCCACACACTCACCACGTTCCACACACTCACCACGTTCCACACACTCACCATTTTCCACAAACACACCCTCACAATTTTCAACTCACTCACCACGTTCCACACACTCACCACG